>NC_058382.1:31451305-31633805 GCF_018350175.1 Felis catus | reverse complement strand
CACGGGAGCTGGGGGAAAGCCAAATAATCCCTGATGTCTCTGCTAGACTGTCTCCCTTTTCCCACTTAAATCAGTTACACCGGCAAGAGGCTGGTATCAGCATTTTATTGCCTTCCCGCTGCGGCCTGCGGCAAACGGAAAAACAACGTGTTGGCTTTCTTCCTCCTTGGAGTCAGCTCTAAACCTGGGAGCATCGTGACAGTGTTATTGGGGCTCTTGGGTGCCTGGTCCCGTTCCTTCTGGTTCCTGAGCCCCGTCCCCTAAAGGGTGGAGGACCCAGGCCCAAGCAGAGACGCTTCTTTGTTACAAAGCGGATTTTTCCCTCCGTCACTTCTGCTTCGCATCCCCGGGGCCTAGGCAGCCACACGAGGCCACCTGCGTCCGGGGCAAGCTCTAGTTCAGCCTGGAGTCTAGCCTAGAGGATGAGGTCCTGGAAATAGGTCCGTTAATGAATCAGTCTCTGCACACGCCATGATAGCAGGGTCCCTCTGAAGATGGGTTCCTTCCACTGTGATTCGTGACTGACCGTCAATATGTATTAGCGCTTTACTGCCTGGCGTCTTTATCTTCTCGACATTCCTAGAAGCATTCCAACGCTGGGCCTAAGACATGACTCATCCCCCGGCCATGTTCAGCCTCAAGCCAGAGTGAAACCTGCATTTATGCAGCCAGCAAGTATACACAGCATTAAAATAATCTTGTGAGTTTTCTTGTTCTTTTGGAGACAATCAATCAGTTGGTTTTTAATCAAAGGACCCCTAGATAATAGGGTTGCTGCTAACAGAGAGGCTGCAGGGAAATAAAGAAAAGCGACACACTAAAAAGAGCCACTCAAATGGGAGTCAAATTCAGCAATGGGATGCTCATAGCCCAGGGCCAAGAACTTGAGATCACCTTCCCTCTTCTCTAATGGCCAACCAGTTCCATAATGCGAGTCAACGCGATATGGGGCAGTGCTGAATAAAGTGTGCTAGAACTGTCTGAAACTAAACGAAGCTAAGGTACAGTTAGAGAAAAAAGTGTTTTCTGTGACATACATATATATACTGGGATGCCAGGAGGCTGTGTAAGAGGCTACTTTCTCAGTTTCAGGGCCCCCTCCGCACATTCTGGCTCCCTCCTTTGCACGCCCACTGCACATACGTGAATGGCCCGTGAGCACTCTAAGTTCCTCAGAGGCAGGGACCTTGCCTTATTTGTCCTGGTATCCCCAGCATCTAGCATAATCCTTGGCAGAGCTGACATTCAACAAATACCTACTGAATAAAGTGATGCTTATGGTAATCAGCCATTGCACTCGTCATTTATTGCTGTGCCATGAGTTACCCTCCAAATTAAGGACTTAAAACCATGAGCGTTATTATCTAGCAGTTTCTGGGGCTCAGGAATTTGGGAGTTGGGTGGCTCTTGGAAGGACACGAGTAACCTATCAGTTGGTGCTGCAGTCATCTGAGGCTGGGAGATATACTTCTAAGGTCACTGGTGTGGCTGTTGGCTGAAGGCCTCAGTGGCTTACCATGAGCCTTTTGGCACAGAACTGCTCACAACATGGCAACTGGCTTCCCTCGGAGTAAGTGGTCCAGAAAGAAAGAGATTGCAAGTAGCCACACTGCCTTTCACGAACTAATTCCCCCCCCCCCCACCTTGGTATGTCCATCAGAAGCAAGTCACCAAGTCTAGCCCATATTGAAAGGGAGGCTGTGAATTTCAGGGGGGTAGGGATCACTGGGGACCATCCCGGAGGCTAGTTGCCACAGCTAGATTCTAAGGGAACAAATTCAACCAACAATGACTGAGTTCCCGCTATGGAACAGAACCTGCGCTGAGTACCAGGGATGCAATGGTCTGTGGAAAGCAAGGCATGTGGCCCCTGAAGGTGGGGGCTACACGACTAGAGTATGAGAGCCCGGGGCGGGAACGCAGGAACACAGAGCACTCCTAGCTTAAGATACCTAAACTGGAACCGTAGGCCATTAGACAGAATTGTTATTATACGTGCCATTATTATGCACCAGCCACCATTTTTGGCTTTTCCCCAAATAATTATACATTGTCCTGAAAATACAGTGCTCTGTTGTGACGGTGAGCCCTTTATAGGTACGAGGCAAGAATCAGGGGTGGTTATCAGCTTCCTTTCTCCAACGAGGAACTTTGGGGCAGGAGGGCAAAGACTTTCTTGACTGCCACCTTCATTCTTCAGGCAGAAAACAAGTCAGAGGTGGAGACAGAAAATCTGTTTTCTGGGCCCTGAAGATACCCTTCTAATCACTAAATAACGGGAACCTGAATTATGCCCATAAATGACCTGAGCCAAACTAACCCAAAACAGAACCTTCCGGGGTAATTTATTTGCTATTTTGTATTTTCCTAAGTTTTGTTTTTAAAGTAGTGGAAGATGGGAGCATCAGCTTTTCTGCTTCTGTGTTTCTTGTTTTGTTTTGTTTTTTAATCCCAAGAATCGACTCTTCTCTTCCTAGGGGATCTTTATTGAATTGCAACACACTCGATATTATTAAGAATTCTGATCAGAGGTAAACATGCAAAACACTCAGCCAAGGGGATTAAGACTCTTTGTTAGTGTTTACGTTATCTGTTTTTAATTCCTATATATCCTTTCTTTATCTCAGTGTTTCAACACTAATTGCAAAACAGCCCTCACTAACGGTAATGAGTCCCTGGACCTTTGCAGACCTCCAGACAGAGCTCGGTGCATAGATAAGGCAGCCCCTTAACAAGGCTCAGTATCTGGATCAAGGTCTTTTACTGCTTTTCCACTTTCTTTTGCTCATCTGGGCTTCCAGAGGCTAAACCAGCTCACTAAATCATGGAGTTCAGGGTGATATCTTAGTCAGCGGAGAGTCTAAACTCAGCTGAATCTATTGAAATGGATATGCTGTTCCCGGCTTGTTCAAGATGCTTCCTTACTTGAAATGGAGCAAGGCTGAACATCAGTATATGTAAGAGCGCCCATTCTACTCGGTTCCGCAAGCAGGGCTTCATGAAAACTGGGCCCTGTCCTCCAAGTAATCCTGGTTCACTGGTATGAACCGACTAACACTAAATTAGGCTTGTTCTACAGGATTTCAACCATCAGACCCAACTCTGTTCTCCATCTTTTCCTTCCCTGAACGTTCATGCCGCGTTTCGGGTAATGTTCCCTGAGTTTTGCCTGCGTGGGAATCATAGTCAGGCGTCAAAGACAGAGAACGAGCTCTTCTATCAGCGGGGTTGGTTCAATTGCCACTTACTTTATTTAGCGAGAGAGAGGGTACATTCTGTCTTCTCTTTCCCTTATCCCCAATTTTCCACTCAGCCGTCTCTATGATTACAAATATCTTTTACTCTTTTTTCATTACCGACTCACCTCCACATTGAAATGGTTACCTATTTCATCTTCCTGTCTGGTCTCTTCCTGTAGCCCCCTTCCAGGGACTTAATTCAGAGACTGTTGCTAAGCAACTATACATCATAGCAGCCACTCGCCGATCACTAATTGTCCTCAGCACTTTAGCCTTACAAATCCGGACAGCCTGCAACAATGGCCAGGAGTTTGCGTGGCCAAAAACACACCCAGAGGTTTCCTAGCCCAGTATGGACAGAGGCACCAGGGACCAGGTACCGCCGTCACAGCAGTCACCAAGACCTCCGGTCCGATGCCTACCGAACCGCACCGCTGTAAACCCATCAGCCGGGCACCGTTCTCCGGTCGTGCTCAGGAAATGAAACTGGAGGTGAGGCTGGAAATATCCGAACACACGCACTGATGAAAATGTGGACGCCGACATTTCACACACATTCACCTTCCTCCCCGCTGGCCACCCCATTTCTATCGTCTCTGGTTGAATGGAGGATCTATTAGTAATCAAATTTCAGCCTCAATTTTATGGTGAGTGTAATGGAGTTAATTTCTCTAATGCTAGCAGTTCATGGAAAAGGTCTCTTGTGGCAACACAGGCCTGGGATCCGCAGCAGCTGTCAAAGATGCCGCTAAGGAATTCTTTATTAGCTAAGATGCAACCAGGCAGAAAACTCATTACACAGTGCTAAATATACTTAATCACATCTATTAGAGAAAAATGAACTTGATAATTACAACAAATAACTAAACTGTAGAAAGTGTTCAAGGGAAAAAAAAAAAAAAAAAAAAAAACAACAACCCACACCAGGATCTAAGTATACAGGGAATGTGAGCCGCTCAAGAGTCAAGGCGAACTAAGAACGTGAGGCTTTGTGCGGAAGGAGAAGCCCAGTCTCCAGGTAGGTGGAGCTGATTTAAGTTGCTCAAGAAAATGACACATTTACATTTCAAAAGTGCCCTTGTTTATTTAGTATATGTAAAATTTTAATTAGAAAGGAATCCTCAGAGGGTAGATGCTTTGTTTGTAGACTGGTTCTTGGTGCGGGCGGGGAGGGGTAGGGGTGTTGTAAGGGAGCCCAGGGTAAACACTGGGTTTGACAAATAGAGATCTATAATAGCTCGGTGACACGTAGGACTTCCCTGGAGCCTAACAAATGTTGAGAGTCAAATTTGTCTTTTTCGTCTATCTCAGAATGGAAGTCCCTGAGGTGGTGGGGGGCGGGGGGGGGGAACCTCCACCATCCCCGACTGAGGAATATACATGAGAAGCCCCACAGTGAATGTCCCCTATCAGTTCTTCCCTGCCTGACCTCACTCAGGAGAAGTCGCTACCGACAGAGGCAGCGCTGGGCACTTCCGCTTCTGGTAGCCCACAGGAAGAACCAAGATGGCTCTGAGGTGAGTCCCCACAGGAGGCCATCTCTGGAGACCAGGAGAAGGGGACACCTGATCACGGTTAACCGTGAGGAGAGAGATCAGGCTTCTGGGAGAGAAAAATGGAGGGTGGGCAGAGGTGAGACGCAACAGAATAAATGCTGAAAGACAGGAGATGCCATCCTACCGTAGAGCTCAGGGGAGCCCCAAGAAGTTGTGACAAGCAAGGGCCAAAGCAGGCCGAAAGCGAGCCTGGAGGAGTCCTGACTGGCTGGCAACTCCTCTCTGCAGAGAGGAAGGATGGGCACCGTTTTTAAGCATGGGAGTGGCGGGACGGTTTCATCTCTCTCGAGTGGGCTGAACAAAAATATGCTGCCGCTACCTTTGACCTCTGACGGCGGCAGCAGGAGAGGCCCCCCGACCCTCAACACTGGGCAAAGCAAAAGTCAAGCCTGTACTTCCACACGAATAACTTTCCTCTTACTCCTCATATTTAAAGGGAATGAAAACAGAAGCACTAAATGTGATTCTCCCCCATCCCCAACACTCAAGTTTCCTGGTCAAAGAGTCGGGGGAATGGCCTTTGGCATAAGTGAGGGACATTCTTGTTCTGTCACCAACTCAGTCTGTAACCTTGTCCTAGTTTCCCGCCAGGAAACCCCTCCTTCCCAGACAAAAAGCGTAGAGGGTTCTGGCACAATCCACGCTAGCCCTGGTAGTACCCCACTCCCCGGGCTGCCATCAAGGCAGGTGAGCCCCTGTGCTGGGAACGCCAGGACAGGGCTGCTTGCTTCTCCCCACGTGATGTGAACGCAGAAGGGCAGAGCCTTGAGAGTTGCTGGCAGCCATCTTGTGACCCAGCGAGGAGAGTCTACGGGGGACTCACGAAGGCGGTCGCATCAGCATGTGGAGCAAAAAGACACAGGTCACAGCCACCTCATTTGAACCCAAGATCACACTGTGCTAAAGCCAGATCTTCTTGTCCTTTTCTAACACATGAGCCAAGGGGTCATTTTCTCCACTACTTTCCCCCACATCCCAGCCGGGCTCTTCCCCCCATCTCAACTGAAGGAAACCTAACTGGGGGAGCGTCCCACGTCCCCTCTCGACCACCATGCTTCACATGGACTCAGCCTGCCCCTGAAAGGCCAAGTGACTTAAGAGGAAACGACCTAAGCCAGGTGACCGTTGATGGTGTTTAGGGCCTACATCCTGCAGCCCAGACCCCCCGGGAATGGGCATTTCTGAACCTGGGCCACAGTGCAGAGGATCACTGGATCACGGGCACTGGCTCTCGGAGCTGGGTACACAGATCAGAGGACGCGGGCGGCGTATCGGCCCAAACCCGCCATCCAGCTGCACTGTGTTTCATCACATATCATTTTTTACTGAAAAGAAAACCATACAAATTTAATCAGCTCTTCATATGGAAATATTTAACTTTTTTCCCCTGGAGTTGTTTGATATTATTGTTTTCAGAGTCAGGATTAAAAAAAAAAAAAGTCAAGATGTGTGATAGTGGTGGACACGGAAAAGCATCCATTTCTGGCAAGAATGCAAGTCTCATTTCCAGTAGACTCAAGTCTTAAATGCACTGGCGTCTCCGTCAATTGCCTGGCTCAATGAAGAACATATTACATGCCCATAACCATGAAGTATAAGACGAGAATGATCCATCCCTGCACAGCCCTCACCCGCACTCAAGGCAGAATGCCATTATCGGTGAGAATAATACGATCTCAGAAAAGTTCCTGTTGCCCGCAAGCTTAGGGAGTGTTCTGTTTTGGCATCCGAATCTCTGAGGCTTCCATTTGCTCCTCTGCCCTTCAAAGATGTTATCAAACAACTCTGTTCCAGAACTTTTAATCTCTGAAAACCTATAACGTGGAACTCTCTTACATATACACCTATTAAAGGACTATGTTCTCTCTCAGTAGTCATAAAGTGTAAAACACCTCTTAAAAGCGACTTCCTTTGTTTCCCAGCCAAGGGCACAGGAGACAAAAAGAGGCTGCCTTTTAAATATAATTTTAAAACACCGTGTTAAATAAAATGAAGTGTTGATATACAAAGTGATTTAAAGACGAGGGCTGCTTTTGAGATCATGGGCGTTTTTAAGCGCAAAAAGTGACGTAAGCTGCAGGCCGGAGCCAAGAATTTCCCATCTCCGAAATGGGTCATCAGGAGCTCGGGAGTGAGGAAAGCGTAGCGCGTTGTCACCAGCTGCACTGAGAAGACCCGCAAGTGTGAAGGCCACACATCGCTGGTGCCATTCGTGAGGGGGGCAGGTCAACCGTAAAGCGTGGCCCGACCCCAGACCAGGACAACTGTCCAAAGCACAGTCTCAAATCCTTACAAACGTCTACCCCTGAGCAACCCGTAAAGCAATAACGGGGTACCGGCTGTGCAGCTACAAGAGCGCCAATCCACATCCCGATGAATTTTCTCGGCCCGATTTCGCTCTATGGTGGAGGAATGGGGCCACTTGCTAAGGGCCATGGTGTCTGCTGGGTGGGCAGGGGTAATCGGGCAGGCTCCTGGAGACCTCTCCTGGCCATCGCCGTGTTACGAACACTTGCCTTTCCCCTCGAAGGAAGAGAGAGGGTGGAAACTGTTGGCAGCTGAGGAGATTACAGGCCTCTTCCTGAGACAGGGGCTTTCTGCAACCCAAGGCACAGACAACCTTATGTTGATGTTATGGATAATGCTTTTTTTTTTTTTTTTTAAAGAGGAAAAAGAAATCCCACTTCTATTATGCAATCAGGAAATTGAAGATGCCTATCTCCAGATAACCAACTGGCTGTGGTAGGATTTCAGTTGGAAACTTTCACGGAGAATGTTTTCCTACTGTCGGTTCTGGTGTTTCTGTCACTTCACATTGACTTTTTTTTGCTCTCTGTAGCAAATAAATCAGAAAGTTAATAGTTATGTTGATTTGTTGGAGCCTTTCCCCCACCCCCTTCCTCTAAAAAAAATAAAGAGAAGAAAAGAATAGCTTTAGAGGGGGGAAATACTGATCCCAGCGTGTTAACAACTCCATCGCGGTTTCGGGCTGTGGTGATGCCAACTGTCTAGTAAAAAGAGAAATTCCACTGTAGCAGAAGTAATAAAATCTTCTTTTAAAGCACAAATACCACGCAGGGAGGAAACGTAAACCCTTGCATTGGGACAAGGAAGGTGGGGGGGTGGTATGGAGTAAAATATGGGCTGGAACATAGAGGATTTGCGGTAACCACTCTACTTTGGATAATCTTTCACCAAAAGCAGCTGTTTCCATGACCCAGAACCTTCTCTTTCTCTTAATCCATCACCTAAAGGATTGCAGAAAGATGTAAGCTATTATCGGAGGCTACCTTCATTGTTATTCATATGGCAAAATATTTATCACCCACTGTTTTTTCAAAGAAGCTCATCCCAGAGATGGATAGTCAGAAGATTCCCATCAGCATAGCAACGTGCTTACGACAAGCCAAATGTGGCTGCTCTGGGAGGGAGACAGGTAGGTACGGAGAGGAAACTTGTGTTCATATTCATATCCACCAGTACGCTGTTGTCCCTCCCAAATCAGAGAGAGCTGGGCATTTAACATCCGAGTCCTCCATCTGGATTTCTAGGTCTCATAATTGACAAATAATGGACTTTCCTTAAAATCAGGGTCAAAGCTCCCCAAATTACCACCCTTGGTGATGAACACACTGGGCCAACTGTTCCCCAGGCAGCCGGGAGGAATCCTGTCTGCCCCACAGGCCCCCGCTCAGTTACTCCAACAAAAGGCAGCAGTTGAATGTAGAGAAAAAGTCAAGTGAAAAGAGTGAGGATCCTGTGACATGGGGCATTCACCAGCCAGATTGTTTTCACACAATCACTCAATATCTCTGATGATGGCCAGACTTGGAAGGGGGATCCGCTTGCCAGGTATCGCTTGGACGCTGAGAGCCAGCAAGCTGGAGGCAGAAGGCAAAGCCAAATTCCTGTTTCCTAATTCAGGCTCTCCATTAAAACACCCACCTCGTTGATGCGCAGCAGAACCCTGGGAAAAGCACCCCCCCCCAGCGCCCTCCCCCCGCCCCCAGGACAGCTTGCACTTTCTACCCCTCCTCCCCCTCCGAGGGGCCCCCCCTCTCCCCTTTTCCTAAAATTCTGTCTGAGGAAACAGAGGGGCAGCTCCTGGGGAGGTAACACGCGGTAGCAGCAGCTGCCCCGGCCACCACCTTAACACTTTAATGAATTAAATGCAAAGACACAAAGGCATGTATTTCATTTCATCTGGTGGCACCGCCAGCCCTCCCGCTGCACGGGCTGTGTGTAAACACTGCACCCCCCCCCACCCCCCCTTCACCACACTTTGGATTTAATTGTATTCCTAATTGAAAATGAAAATTAATTTGCTTTTGATCAATTCCAGGTGGTAGATCCGCCTGCAACAGCAGCAGAGCCTTCGCTCTCCGACTGACCACACGCACGTGCCCATAAACACCAACAGGCGGCACCGGTGGAAGCAGGCCGCCGTCTCTTCCGGCGAAAAAAGCCCCTCCGGTGTCTCGTGTCCCCGCCCCGCGCTGATCGGCAGTGTTCAATTTTTAATAAAAGAGTTACACAAGCGACGATCCTTGTGGAAAGAGGCCGCTGACGGACCGGCGGAGTCCGGCGCGTGATGGGGGCCGCGGAGCCGCAGACGAACAATGGGGGCTTACAGCGAGATGTACGCGGGGGATCGCAAATAACCCGGCATCTGGTTTCTTTATCTGAGTACCTTTCTTACGGTTTGGATCTTAATTTTTTACAGTTGACAGCAGTGTTATTTGAGCCAGTCAGTGGCATCTGGCTGCTGGAAAGGGAAAAAAAAAAAAAAAAAAAAAAAAAAAAGAAGAAGAAGAAAGAAAAGAAAGAAAGAGGGGGAGGAAAAAAAAAATCTCCATGCACTTTAATTAATTGTGGAGAAATTACATGGTCCTCCAACCGTGTAGTTTGTCATCAGTGCACATTACAGATTTATATTAGATGTTTCTCCACAGTGTCAGGAATAATTAAAAGGGGGTAGGAAATGATGCCAGCCAGCAATGCTTTACATCAGCGGTGAAAGTTTTATATTTATTACAGCCAAACAATTTTAGAAGAAGATGTCAACTCAGAGGCTTGACTGTGCATGGAATACATATCAGGCTGGGGGCAAAGCCAATGCTGCTGGCATAATGAGAGAGGGCTAATGTTTAATCTATCAGGCCGACTGGAATTGGTGTGCCGTGCCACAGTTATTAATGGCGCGGCATCCCCTTTCCTCGTAAAAACGTTCACCCCAAACAATAAGGAACATACGCCTTTTTCTTCTTCCTGAAATGATCTCCGTCCAATTGTTCTCTCCGATCGTAATAAGAGCGGAAGCGCTAACTGCATGTAAGTCACTTTTTTTTGCTCAGTTAACTTGAGCTACGCTTCCATGGCTTGGGCGGCGCTGGTAGGGGTTATGTCATAAAAAGATATCCAAGTGGCTTTTGCTTTCATTGAGCGCCTGATTCCAGCATCCCTGCCGGGCCCTTCACGGGGGCCGCCGTGCCCAGACAACGGCTAACATGAGTGGTGATGGCCATCCTGTACCCCCGCCAGCGGAGAAACTCAAAATCTTAGTCATTCCTGGTACCACTGAACAAACCTGGAACTTATTCCTTTAGCTCTTCCGGAGGTCAGAGCCAAGAGCTACATTTAGAAACCAAAGGTCACAAAAAAGCAGATAAACGTCAAAGAGAACGGTCATCCATAGGACATCAATCTTCTGGCTTGCTCTCGCAAGAAAGCAGATTACCTTTCGTAGCACCAGCACCCTGGGCGGCACATTTGAGGGGGGTCATTAGACACCCTCTACCTTCATCGTGCGTCTTGCAGGAGAGTCAGTGTATGTGATAATCCCCTAATATGTGATGCCTGTCACTTCCTATTTATTAGCGTCTGGCCCTGGATATTTTCATAATTTCCGTGCAGCTTTGTGGCCCCAGAAGTGGAGACGTCCTGGGATTCGTAATCTCAGGACAGCCTTACCTATGACCCCGTGGACTCACAGGAGACCAGGGCACCAAAAAGCAATTCTCTCCAGAGGATCCGCGGTCTACACAGTGGGAATCCTCTGCCCTTAGACCTTCACAAGATATGGGAAAAGGCAACAGGGCCCTCATAGCAACGTAGATCTCAGGGAATTGCCAAGAGAATTCGTTTCAAGTTTAGCGGGATTCTCCCACAATAAAGTAATAATACCCTCGATTATGTTAAATAGTTCAATAACAATATCCTTAAATTACAGTGCCTTAAAATTTTTAAAGTGCTTTTGTAACTATTACTTCATTTTGCTAATATTTGTGTAACCCAATGTGGAAGTAGAATAGGGAAGTAACTGTAGCCCTTTCTTCTTCGGTCTTAAATAAAATGCCCACGTCAGGCACATTTTCCCTTTGCTGAGGGCTTAGAAAAGTCAGCATTTCGTTTTCTGAAGTATTCTCTGTCGTTTAAATACAATCTTAGTGGCTTCTTACGGCCCTGCCTTCCATTCTGAATCCTCCCACCTCCTCTACTCCCCCCCCCCACCCAATGCTGCTCCCACATTCTTCCTGTTCCTCCCTGGGGTGAAGCCCATTCCCACCTCAGGGACTTGGCACTTGCTGTTTGTCCCGTCTGCCTGGAACGCTAACGTCTTCACGGGGCTGTCTCTCTCTTGTTTTTCAGATCCCAGCTTAAATGTCACCTCTCAGAAACGCCTTCTCCGACATCTCGAATCACGATTTCCGCTTCTACACATTTCTTAATTCACTTTCTAAATAGATCTTTCTTACGTATTTAACAGGGGTCCCCTGCATTGGAATGTAAGCTCTGAGAAGTACTACAAGTTCAGGGTAGATGTCTCCGTATGTTTAAACATATCTGCGATTAGTTTCAAACGATCGTTGTGTCCAATTTTTCTTTCATTCAGTAGAAAGTCTTTAATTTGGTTAGGGTAACTGACTTTTTACCGTGTAAATGAGTTTTCTTCATCCCATTTGGATTTCAAAGCCACTGATGGAATCCTCTCCTTTGGAGTGAGCCTAATGAAATTAACCAACTTTGAAGACATGTTGTTGACTTAGAACCGTTATTGTTGGAAAGAAAGAGAATATTAATAAAAGGTCAAGCCACCACATCTTGTGTCCCTAACAGGATTATTTTACAGCCCATTATTTCACTGTTAGTATTAAAGCGGTTCGCTCACTGGGTTTGCACTCGGCTTTGAACTGAGGTTTGCAGAGGCCCTACCAAATCCCTGCGAACTGCAGCTTCAGAGAGGAGCAGCTAAGAATCACCGGCTCCCAGCGCTAGGGCATTGAACAGCCGGGCCCGGCCAGCGACAATCCTGCACCCTGGGGACTGGCCCAGGGCCAAAGGAAAGGAAGTTTAAATGAGAAGGGCAGATCTGAATTCAATACAGAAAGCAAATTCTTACAGGAAGGGAGAGGCCTACTAAGTGACTTAAAGAAGGAGCAAAATCTCTGGAGCGGGTTCGAGTAGGATAAACCCTTGATGATCCTGCAGAGGTGAAAATGCTACGCGCCTCCACCCCCAGGTTTCCGGCCCAATCTCGGCAGTGTTTTCTTCCTTCTCCCCCACCCCTCTGCATCAGCTTGGAAACCAAGACTCCCGCTTTTGGAGGAGCAGAGGCGCCTCGGAGGTTGCTCCTGACAACCTGTCCTCTTCGTCAACTTCACTAAACGTTACCTTAATTAAGCCACAACTGCACGGTGCTCTGTTCCGCGCTGTACAAGAAGCCGGAAAGGGCAGGTTCCCGGGGGCCGGGCGCTCACGGTCTAAAGGCACTGGACAGGTGTGGCACATGCAGGGTCGGCTCGGATCCCTTCCCTCCGCTTCTCATCCTCCTAGAAGACCCAGCTCGCCCTTTTTAACTAGAAGGAACAGGGCAACCAGAAGGCCCCCCCTGTTCACAGCGGGTCCTCCTGGCCTCCCAAGCCCTGCTGGCTGCTCTTGTCCCTTCCTGCTCTTTGTACGGACTGCCGTGAGGGCAGGTTAGAAATCAGATGGCATCGAAGGGACTGCATTTTCTCCCCTGGTCTTGAAGTCTGCAGTAGACAGGGAAACTTGGGAGGCTAGAGAGTGGGACAGGCCCTTTCCAAGTTGAGCACAGACTTGGTGCATCTGGTGTCGCTGCAGCAAGAACTTCGCCGAGAGTCCTCTACCCAGATTTTAGCCAAGCTGTGTGCTTCTACGGATCAGAAAAGTTCTCTGCTTCCATGGCCCGTTCTGAAGCCCGCAGGGGCCAGGTTCTATGACGTGACGTCCTTTCCGGCTCCTAGATGCTGATTCTGTTTGTGCTTGAGAACTTCTTATCCTCGGGTTGCCTCCGTGGGTCATTTTTTCTGGGGCCAAGCATCTGCTTAGGCCCTAATTTTTTTTTTATTTTTTTATTTTATTTTATTTTTTAAAATTTTTTTAACGTTTTTATTTATTTTTGAGACAGAGAGAGACAGAGCATGAATGGGGGAGGGGCAGAGAGAGAAGGAGACACAGAATCGGAAGCAGGCTCCAGGCTCTGAGCCATCAGCCCAGAGCCCGACGCGGGGCTCGAACTCACGGACCGCGAGATCGTGACCTGAGCCGAAGTCGGATGCTTAACCGACTGAGCCACTCAGGCGCCCCTTAGGCCCTAATTTAACGCAGCTGTAGCCACAGCTACGAGGATTTCATTTTCAGCGTGTTAACGGCTGGAATGAATGTTCTAGGTGTGCCCAAGATACATACGCCTTACACTGGTGAGAGTTCATTTCCACGAGCAAGAACATCGGGCACACAGGTTCAGGTAGCTCAAGAATAAGCAGAAGGAAAGTAGGAGGTATTTGTATTCAATGTGTTCCCTAAAACTCTAAAAGTAATTCAACGGCAGTATTAAGGAAAATTTAAAGTTATACACAAAACCGCCAATCTGACAAATCTTCTTGGCAACCACACGCATGCATAATTTTTCCATGTTTTTTGAATGTAAGGGCTAACTATTGTTTTGCTGTTTTCATGTGATGGTGCATCAGAAGCATTTCCCCACATCTCTAGGCAGTCTTCATAAACATTACCTGCATTTGTCTAGAGTAGAAGGGTCTCTAAACTTAAAACCGTCTATTAGATGAGGGACTGGAAATAAAAAATCCCTTGTAATTCAAAAACTTCTAGGCAATAGGGAAAAAGAATGTCGGAAATCTGTGCAAGCTGGGATATGGCAGAAGAAAATGGAAGAAAGGATGTATTAGAAGCTCTTACCCAAAAGCATGAGCACGGGATGCTGTTAACTGCTGCGAGGACCTCTGGAAAATGAATCACTTTCCCTTTGCCTTAGTTTCCTCAATGAGACACAGAAGGTAGGATGGGGTGAACTTTAAAATCCTTTCCTGCTCTGGGGCGCACGGGTGGCTCAGTCGGTTCAATGCCTGACTCTTGATTTCGGCTAAGGTCACGATCTCACTGTTCATGAGTTCAAGCCTCGCGTCAAGCTCTGTACTGACAGCATGGAGCCTTGGGATTCTCTCTCCCCCCACCTCTCTCTGCCCCTCCCTTGCTCACAACTTTTCCTCTCTCCAAATAAAAAAAAAATTTTTTTAAATCTTCAAAATCCTTTCTTGCTCTAACATCTTACGTTCCTTCCTTAAGGTGACTTTATTCTGTGGGATACAAAGAACCACGGGTACTTTAACTTACTCCTTAAAGGAGTGGTACAGTGGACAATTACTGGGCCGTGTCCCTCGTGTCCCAGGTTTGAGAACTGACCTCTCCAACAGTCATGGCTTCAGTAGCAGGCAGCCATGTTTGTTCAGTGGGGCCTTGCCCCCTGGCCAGGGCTGACCGCCCCAGAGTGGTAGCCATTTTTCAGCCGTGTGGACCGAAGACGCAGAAGTTGGTGTGCTGAGAGAGGAGAGCAAGCAGACATGCAGGGAGATGGAGAAATCAAAGTCAAGATGACCACCCAATCTATTCCTAAGATCAAGTTTGAGATATCCTGTATCCATAACCGTTCTACCAAAACAGTCATGTCCCTTATTTCACTGGTATATCTCGCATAGCAAAGAGCACTCAGAGTTAAACAGCCTTCATTAAATGTCCCCTGCATTACTACACATCTGTATCCCTTGGTAATTTGGAAAGAAAGAAACAAAGCAGTATATTAGCTCTATCTATAGAAGAGGAACTGAGGCTTTGAGCGCGTAAAAACACAAATCACATAGAAATCCTCATTCTCTGGCACAGACACTCGGCTCGCTAACTATTTCTGATCCTATAGCTTCATTTCTGCTTTGCAGTGTGGGAAACCACGAGAAGGAGCTAGAGATCTCCAAACTTCAGTGTTTTCAGAAAGGAACTCACTTTTGAAAGCGCTTGGAGTTCTGGGCAAAAGAAGTCTCAAGGTTTTGAATTTTGACCCTTGGATCCTCTCAATTCAATGCTATGTGCTCTCAGTGCTATGGTCTTGCATTTCCAAGGCCTAAGAAACGGGGTCTAGTCTTTTGGTGGTTTTTCCTTAACTCAGCCCTAATGAATGCCCTCTTATGCATGCAGGCAACATGGAGGCTAGGAACTGAGTCCAGCCAAAATGTTTAAAACATTACAGAACTAAATATTAGATTAGGACTAATCTGGTAAATTCAGAATACTAAGAGGCAACAGGAACATTAAAATAGGATAGACAACTGAAAACATGAGCCTTTTTTTTGGGCTTTGCCTTAATCCACCTACCTATCTGAAGGTCTAATCTATCAGGTTTTTTAACCATATGCCAGAGATATTTCCTTCACTCCTTGGGGGAAAGAGACAAGAAGGAATTGGTTCCATATGAAACAAGGTGATCTCTACTGCATTTCTAAATCAAAGCTTTGCAGCCCTTGGATGTGATAATCGTGTTTGTTCATTAGACCACCTTTACCACCACCACCACCAAAACTCCCAACCTCAAAACCAAGAAATTAAAAAGGGAAAGAAATGTATTCAACACATATCCAGCCCCCAGGAATCTATGTACAATTGAGGTTTGATTTACAGACGAAGGAGGTGAGGGGAAGATTTAAAAACACCTGATACGTCCAGTTATTAGACTTAAAGGCACAAACCTAACCTAATGTTTGTTCTTAGGTTTGGGTGCGTCGAAACTTTCCCAAGGTCTCCCATAAGTGGTAGCAAGCCGCTCTGTTAAAGAGCTCGAGATGGCCTTGTAACACACTGGGACAATAATCTCCAATTAAGTGTTCTCCAGTGGGCCTCTGCATGACAAACCATAATGGCTCCAATGAAGCCCTTAAAACCTACCATGTCAATGAGCTCCCCCAAGCACGAGAATTTAGAGCTATGGATTAGACCTCTTCACCCTCCTCCTCCCCTCAAAATATCTTAAAGACCCTTTGCTCCCAGGGGAAGAGTCATTCTAGCCAGTGTCTGGTTAAGAGGTCTTTGTTAACTCACATTTAGACATAGTTACAGGACGTCTAATGAAGGCTCCGCATTCAGCAGAGACCTCCCCTCACGTTGCCATTAGCCAGATTGAAGGGAGGAGCCACAGTGACACCCCCCCCCCCCCCGCCCCGCCAAAATGAAGAAGCCTCCTAGGGGTCTCATTTCATTCATTTCCGGACTTGAAGAACTATGTGGTCTTGGAAATGACATCCGTCTTCCTGATGCTTTAAGTTTTATACCCACAAAGTATGGGTATGGCTCCTTATCTTCCAAGTTTGTTTAAGAAATACCTTTAAATAAAAGCAGAGGACGCGACCAAAGACAGTGTCTTGTTTTAGAGCGAAAATAACAAAACTGACAGATCCTATGCCCTTCAGTCAATAAGGCACTTCCTGCTGAATATCAGTCACTTTGAGAGACGTGTGCATTCTTTTGAATGACAAGGAAAAACTTGGGAGCCACTCTATTTTCTAAACTCTGTGGTTACAAAGTAATACAAAGCGTGCTATTGAAATGGCTGATCCCAAACTCTACACGTTGACAATGGTGACCATATACTTTTTGGAAAGGATTTCTTTTTCCACTTATGTGGTGCCGGTGCCTGAATGTACCTCATTCTGAAATCACACACTGCTGATGGGGGCTGAGACTCTAATATACAGAGCTACAGACCAACAGCTTATTAGGAAAACCGCATTCAAGCTAATTTATGTGCAAATGGGAAATACGATTATACGATTGTAAAGTATAGCGCCAGAAGAATTAAAGAAACTTTAGGGGCTTGGAAGCGTTAATGACCCTTTTCAAGATCCTAAAACTACCAGAACAACTCTTTGACCTGGTCATAGGGTCCTACCTTCCTATTGGTCTCAACAGCTCAGTACATTCCCCACCTGTGGCTAAACAGGTTCCAGGGTACAGTACTATTCTCAGCCTTGAGGAAAAGTTTCTGGATGATGACTGTAGCAGCCTTGGAAATGATTATTTCCTAATAAAAGCTTCCTCCTTTCTCCGCATTCATGCCAATAGGCTATGTTGAGATGGCAAGGTAAGGTACCTTTTTTGGCAAAAAATTTCCATCACTCTTTTAATATATATATTCTATAGTATAGTATAGTATATATATAAAATATGCTATATATACGTACTAATATACTATATACATTTAATACATACCTACTAATATACCATATACACATATAGTAAGGAAATTCCTTTCGTTTCAGAATCATAAAAGC
Organism: Felis catus; assembly: GCF_018350175.1. Taxonomy (NCBI): domain Eukaryota; kingdom Metazoa; phylum Chordata; class Mammalia; order Carnivora; family Felidae; genus Felis; species Felis catus. Next base: position 31,616,375 of record NC_058382.1, on the reverse strand, counting down.
TCTTAAACTTGGGTTTTAAGATGGAAAAGCAACGAGATCTTTTATTAGAAAAGTGCTGTTGAGAGCAGCTTTATTTCCTGGTTCTACAAATACGTGCCTTCCCAGAGAGAGGGAAGTCGATGTGTATCGCAAAGTCTATTTAAAAAGGTGAGTGCAGGGGCGCCTGGGTGGCGCAGTCGGTTAAGCGTCCGACTTCAGCCAGGTCACGATCTCGCGGTTCGGGAGTTCGAGCCCCGCGTCAGGCTCTGGGCTGATGGCTCAGAGCCTGCAGCCTGTTTCCGATTCTGTGTCTCCCTCTCTCTCTGCCCCTCCCCCGTTCATGCTCTGTCTCTCTCTGTCCCAAAAATAAATAAACGTTGAAAAAAAAAAAAGGTGAGTGCAAGATTTCATGTATAGCATTCAGTAAGAGGGGAAATGATGAACGCCTTTAATTTTTTATTTTCTGATTTGTAACTGGTTTCAAAACTTGGCAAGCGTGACCATAGGCCTTCACGAAGCGGCAGTGGGCCCCAGAAGCACCCTTTTATACCTCCCCGCTCTGCAGGGATGCTGAGGTAGCTACCGCGTGGGCAGGGCAACACAAATATTGCACACGTCACAAGTCGGACGCTCGAAGAGCTGTGAGGACTTTAAAGGCGATTTGCCTGTTAAAAAGTCGCATTGCTTGGGACTCACAGGACTCAGTCGTGTCCAACCAACACGGGGCTTTTCCAATTCTCTTGAATGGGATGAATGCACGTTTTTGCTTTTGTTTGCGAGAGGTAGAGAACAAGCAGGGGAGAGGCAGAGAAAGAGGAGAGGGAGACAGAATCCCAGGCAGGCTCCATGCCATCAGCACAGAGCCCACCCAGTGCAGGGCCGAACTCACGAACTGTGAGATCACGATCTGAGCTGAAATCAAGGATCAGATGCTTAACCGACGGAGCCACCCAGGCGCCCCGAGTGCACGTTTTCTAAAGACAGTTGTATACTAGGACACTGAATGTACTCAACTCAACCTCTGCCCAGATCTAGAGATCTACATCTGGGCAATGGGTTTGACAAAATGTACAGGGCTTTTCTGCTTCAGTTCCCCCTCACTCTTCAAACTTGAGGGTGTTACCCTGAGATTTCCCAGTATCACAGCCTCACCTTCGTGTCTCTGTTAGACATAAAGCGGCCAATTCTTCCAAGATTACGTGGGCTTAGTCACATCACTGGAGAAAAGCACTAGTTCTCCGAAGACAATAGTATCTCTGTGAGCAGGTGAAAAAAAAAGTCAGTCTGGAATTGACAGGCCACTGGCAGTTTGTCAGTTTCTGAAAACCAAGGTGATATAAAAATCTTTTAACCTAAATAAAACGAAGGGGGAATCTGGCTGTCAATTGGTGAGGGCGTGAACAGGTCCTTAACTACAAAGCCCTGTACGAAGAAAGTCAAGGTAATTACTAACCCACACTAAAATAGCAGAATCCCTAAAAAATTTGGAAATCTCTTCCTTTCCATTGCCGGCTTTCTACTTTAGGTATTACTGTACCTCAGGTCACTGAGCTGACGCAAAGATCAAATAATCCCTCGCGGGGTAATTTTGTAATTTTCGCAACCAGGAAAACGTCAAGGCTGTGCTTCCTTCTTTGCATTTTGGGTCTTAGCCACAGCTATTTACGGGACTGTATCCTTCTCCCTGTGCTAGTGCTGGGGCACACGGCCCCCTCTCCCAAATGTCCATTCCCTTCCAAGTTTGAAATCAGAGTACCACCCTTGACTCTTTCCTCTTCTTCATCCCCATAACCAATTGGTTATGAAGTTCTCTTCCATTAGAGGTCCTTTGAAATTCATACTCTTCTGTTACCACTACTCCCGCCTGAATGCATGGCCACGTCACCTCATTCATTGCAGGAACACGGCTTTTCTCTAAATACAACCCTTTAAATGAGAACAGCCCATATCCATTGCCCACCCAGCCTCCAAACTAATCTTCCCTAAAATATCTCCAGCATCATGTCCCTTCTCAGCTTTGGAAACTTTTGAAGGCCTCCAAAAACTCAGCCATCTCTTGGTATTTCCCAAATATCTGGTCTCCGTTTCTTGAACATTCTGTTTCAGCCCGAAAGTCTTAACACGTGGAACCTGGTTTATACAATCCTATTCTGACCTTCGTCAGAAATTTTACCTATTTGAAAGGACCTCTTCCCATGCATCTGTCTCCATCTTAACTCTACCTGAACTCTATCTTTTCCCTAAAATATTACCTATGTAACTTGAAATGAACCTACCATTTGAACTTGGAACTCCCTAATGAAATGACCACCTGTCCTGGGTCTGTGAGGTACCACTGGCATTTTCTCAGAAGCCCATGAGTTTTATGAGAATTTTAAAATTTTATGCCTTTATTTCAATGATAATCCAAGTAATTATTTTACCAGTTACAAAGACTAGGTGTCTCTTTTGCACCGGCCCTTCAAAATTGAAAAGCATTTTTGCAGAATAATACTTCAGCTCCAAATTCACAACTGGTATCTATGAACCCTTACTATCAGAAGGGTTGAAGATTTTTCTTCTACAAGAAATCTGTAAATGCATCTGACAGTCACGTATTGTCATGTGACCCATCTTCCCTAGTGTCGTCTTGAACTTGTATTTTAGATTCTTTATTAGAGTTTTACTTCTCAGGTTTTTTATGTCTTATCTTCACCAACAGATGGTAAACTCTCTGGGGACAGGAATGATGTCTAAGCCTACTCCCAATGCAGCAAACATAATCTTGCAAAGAGCAAGTGATTGGTCACAATTGGTTGCTCTCGTTTTGACTATGAGGGCTTGATCTGATCCACGTTGGATGGCGGTGGGTAGAGGGAGACAATGAAGACTGAGTTTCACCCACCTGAAAATCATGCAAAGGTAGCACTAAAATTGTTCCAATGTCCCTTATTATCCCTAAGGTGGCATTATGTGAAGGCCTTCCCCGTAATGTCACAGAGCTGCATGAAATAATGCTTTTCATCCAACAAAGGTTTTTATTATTCCTTTCTTCCAACACCTGCGCCTGTTTATTAGTACTAGGCAGTAAAATTGAAACATTTCTTTCTCATAACTGGTAAGAGGTACCAGAATAAAAAAGGGTGTTGAATCCAATCTATTCTTAATGTTTCTGGCAATTCCTTAATCTATGTTAATTTCATGCTTTCATAGACAGAATTGTAGAAGTAGAATTCTAGAAGCTTCATCTCCCGGATGAACTGAGTGGTCCTGTGTGTCGTCCTAGACTTCATTAGTGGCAAAATGAAGAGGGAGATGTGTCAAGGAGATGGGATTAGAAGGAACAGGGAAACTCAAAATGGGATTTTCCCACTTGAGAACAGGGAGAAGCCTGGAAAATTGCTTGGTCACTATCCACACACGGTGCTTATTTGATGACCTCAAGTCTCTTCTCATGCAAGCACAGAGAGTTGATTTATATGGCTTTGCAAAGTTTACTTTAATGCATTAGTTAAGAACTCGGGCAGCAAGTGACAGCAGAAACGGCACAAATGAAGCCATGGATTAATTTACTAGAGGAAAGAATATTCCTTTTTTTTTTTTTAACGTTTACTTATTTATTTTTGAGAGCGAGAGAGAGAGTGAGGGAGAGAGAATCCCAAGCAGGCCCCACACTTTCAACATAGAGCCCGGCATGGGGCTCGATCTCACAAACCATGAGATCATGACCTGAGCCAAAATCAAGAGTTGGACACTCAACCGACCGAGCCACCCAGGCGCCCCAATAGAAGAGAGAATATTCTTTAACCGATGCCTTTCCCATTGTTGTTCGTTAGAGACAGAAATGGGAGCGGCCAAGGAGGACTCCTATGGCACTAGACTGCTGACGGGAGGCGAGCTAATCCTGCGGTTCAGTGGGTATCATTCCTTTTTTCAGCACAAAAAGAGACCTGTGGAGTTTCATGGACAGCCAAAAAAATCATGATGGGAAATCACACGGAGTTTACAAACCAGTGACAGAGAAATAGGTGGATAAATACAGACACGGTTAGCCCTGTAAAAGATCATGCCAGAGAATGTGCTGGAATTATGGAGGAAAGTAGGAAGGGAGTTGTAGGGACAGATGATGATCTTCTTACGAGACAACATGCCTTTATGCCTCATGTCTCAACTAAAAAAAAAAAAAAGTGGGGCTGCCTGGGTAGTTCAGTCGGTTGAGCATCCCCACTCTTGATTTCGCTCAGGTCATGATCCCAGGGGGGGTGGGATCGAGCCCCACGTCACGTTCGGCGCCGAGCCTGGAGACCGCTTAAGATTTTCTCTCTCTCTCTGTCCCCTCCCCTGCTCCTGTGCTCTATCTCTCTCTCTAGAATAAAAACAATTCTTTTTTAAGTTATTTAAAAAGAGGGCACAGGGAAGGAAGCTTTGGGAGACGGTGAAGACAGCTAGGGCAAAGTAAGGAGCTTTTCTTCATCCGTGAACCATTCTTTGTTTAGGTGCTACTGCGTGTTCAGCATGAAAGTTAATTAACACACAGCCCGCTGCTGCCTGGAACGCCTTACATAATTACACCTGGAGTCTAATTAGGTAACTCTCCACCGGCCCTTGTCTGAATCACCCAAGCTACAAATCTCTCGAAGTGTGGCTAGCATTCATTTAGTAAGGCTTGCGACATGCCTGTGAAATCGAAAAGTTGTCACTTCCAACACGTTAGACACACTAACAGCCTAAGCGAGTTTCCCCATGTGCTTTTCTCGCAGAAACTGAAACCTTGAGACCGGCAGCATCTTCCTGGGTTCCTCCGGATCTCCTTCCGGCGCGGTCCACAGATGCCGGAAGAGCATGCCAGGCAGAGTTACATTTTGGGGATGACAGGGCCAGGCAATGACCCACTGAGGTATCCATGCCGTTATTTATCGAGTTTTAATAGGGTGAAATATTGTTAATATTGACGGGATTGTAGGAATTTGGATTTTCCTGGAACTTTCCAAGCTTTCTATAGTAATACAATCTTCACGCTAATACCAACCTCAGGAAGAGAAGGAAAACTGGTAAAAGACTCCTCCACAAAATAACCCCATCCTTACTTTTCTCACACTAGTGACTACCAAGTAATATACACAGTGTATATTAGTTCAGAATTTTATCCCAGAACTTGCAACATTAGGTACAATGAAGTATGGATCGACAACAAAAGCTTTTACTTATGCAATCCTATGGAATAAATGTATAAGCTATGCTATAAATTCCCCCAAGAAGGCAACTCCGTCAAATGGGGCATAGGTTTTAAGAGGCAGGTGACACAGGGCTGCAGTCAACCACGTTTAATAATCTGTTACGTTTATTTTTTCTCTGGCCACTATTTGCAAGTGACCCCATAAATCGATCACCTTTGAGGCTGGTTCCGGGGCTTGGCACACTTTGTTTACCGGTAAAAATGACAAAGGGAACACCATGTCCCCAAGTCTGTTGATCACCTGGGGAGGGGGTTCACGAGAGGACTCCACCCCATGTTATTCTGAAAACCGGAGGGCGGGGAGAGTAAGAAACGGAACTTCACTGGTTGCAAGGCCTGGGACCACACTTACCACCAGCTACCCAACCGGTGGCCCCAGCCAAAGGGATCAGAAACAGGGCTGCCATTGCCAAGTTCACACCCTGCCTGCAGCGACTGTCAACTAATGATAGATTAGACAAATCTGATTGCTCTATCAAAACATTCATCTCGAATCTTGATTAGTAAGCCTATTGAATTATGATTAATTCACAAGGGTGCTGCTGACAGATAAGATACTTTATCTGACAATGTGTGCTGGTTGGTTTGCCTGAAGCCAAACCAAAAAAAAAAAGGGGGGGGGGGGGAAACACCACCAAAGCAAAACACAAACTCCCGAAGAAGTTGCTAGTAAAATAAACAGTATCAAGCACAAGACTTTGTGGAGGAGAATGAGGCCGCACACACCTTCTAATTTAATAAAGAGTCTGTGCGAACCCAGCCGTGACACAAAAAACAAGAAGGATTGAGGGAGAGAAATACACCGAGGACAGTACACTGGAAACAAGCACATGCCAGGCCACCCTCTTGCCTTTTCCATAAGGAGTGTGGGAGAGAGGGTGACTCAGGATTGCTTCAGGAGGCGTCGTCCTCAGTTTTGGCGACATCCCAGCCTCTCGGGCCAGAGGCGGAGTGGAACCTGCGTGTCTTTTCCCAGCGTTACCATCCAATTACTTTCCTGTCTCTGGGAGGACGACATCTACACACAGAAATAGTCAGCCAACCTAGGGGCGCCCGGGTGGCTCAGTTGTTTAAGCGTCAGGCTTCGGCTCAGGTCACGATCCTGGTGGGTTCGTGGGTTCAAGCCCCGCACATCAGACTCTGGTGACAGCTCAGAGCCTGGAGCCTGCTTCGGATTCTGTGTCTCCCTTTCTCTCTTCCCCTCCCCTGCTCCACTCTGTCTCTCTCATCCTCTCAAAAATAAATAAATATCTTTAAAAAATCAGAAAAAAATAGAAATCGTCAGCTGACCTAAACTCATGGGATTTGCCGAAGGTAGGTTTTTTTTTTTATTTTTATTAAAAAAAAATTTCTTTGAGCGTTTTGTTTTCTTACAAAGCAGAAGGAAAATGAGAGTTTTAAAACAATTTTTCTAAAACATAAATTCTTCTTCTTTTTCTTTTAGCTTCGTCTGAAGCAAAGACACATTCAATCTGGCCTACGTTAGAGTTTGAGTTTAGTACTTAATAACTAAGTGACTCGCGAAAAACTGAAACAGTGTCACTGATTCCCTTATGGAGCCAGCTTACCAGCCCTGAACCTAAACATATCAATCATTCACAGCTTTGCCAATCCCCCCAAATTCAGCTGCGGTGGCTCTTGGGGGTGTGGGGGTCACAGGAAGAGGATGCGAAGGGCTCAAAATCTCATGCAGTTTTAGAGAGCATCATTATCTTTTCCCGACCTTATGATTTTACCAAAAGCCTAATGTCCTATAATCGTGTTTCTCTTTAGCTAGTATTAACCTTTCGGTGACTTCCCTCTTCCCTCTCTCTGTCTCTCTCTCTCTCGCGCTCATAACTATCCTCTGTTAATCAATTGTGCACTGCAGATGGGGTCAAGGAAACCTACTTCCTCCTTTGATAGCCTCCAATGTTTCTACTCTTGGGGATAAAAGTGCTTTAAATGGAGTTATATTCTAGGAAAATCAATATATGATTACTGCAAAGATTTGTATTGATTGTCCTGTTGCATTGCAAAAAGGCTAAAGAAAAATGGCGTGGTACATTTCCCTTCAATTCCTGTTCCACAGAGTTTGTTGTGAATGTTTTGGGCAAGAAGAAAATGTTGGAACTTTATTTAATGACCTCAAGTTTTCATCACTCAATCCGCTCACTTCTCTCCCTACCCTAGAAAATGCTTCATTATTACTCTCCTGGCTTCTTGTTGGCAATACCGGGACTGGCAGGGGAGTTCACGGAGCTGAAGACTGTGCATTTTGGCAAGGGTCTGAGCCAGAAACTACCGGTTGCCTTCCTGACACCCATGCTCCTCTTCTCCCTCCCTTACAGAATCCTGACCTTGTTGGGAGTAGCAATGTACCTGGCTAAAAAACAGTCCTGTTTCCTTTATCAACAGGGGTGACTAGGCGGTCACGTTTCAGCTGATGGAACGGAGGCGGCGACTGCCGGGGAGGGCTTCTGAGAAGGTTCCTTAAAAGGGGGGTGGGGGTGACTCAAGGGTCAGGCACATTTGGCTTCCCTCCCTTTCTTCCTTTTCCTTACCAGTAACGTACATGACATATTAGGAGCTGCCGTGGTTCTCTTGTGACCATGAAGGAGACCTGAAGACAGAAGCCATGCCAGAGGGACAGAGCGGAAAGAAACACAGAAGGAGCCGTGAACGCTGCTGATGTGGTACGGCTGCCATGATGGTCCTACTCTTTGTGGATTTCTTTCACGTGAAGCGGATATAAATCCCTCTGTTGTTCAGGCCTGTGATATCTGCAGCCAAATGTGAGACATTTCTCCCACAAAATGCCTTTTGATGTGAGCCTTCCGTGTCCATACCAAGTAATAAAAAATCTGTTAGTTATCTCCAGGGCTAACGTCATGGACAATGGCCACTGAGCGGTCCAAATACTTCCTGGTGTTTGTAAGCCATTTAGTTGTTTCCCCAATCATTACTGCTGAGGAATTGCTAGAGCCATACAGTCTTTTAAGAAATTCAGTGTACCTTTGTCATTTTTAGTGGCCCAGCCTCCATTTCCCCTTCTTCGAGCAATAGGACTCCAATCTTGCTTTAGGAAATTTCTTCCTCCAGTAGGGTGCAGTCTTTTGTTTTTTCTTTTTTAATAATATTTTTATGTTTATTTATTTCTTTGGAGGGGGGGCTTGAGTAGGGGAGGGCTAGGGAGAGAGGGAGTGAGAATCCCAAGCAGGCTCCACACTCAGCGCGGAGCCCGATGCGGGCTCCGTCACACGAACCGTGATCTCATCATGATCTCATCATGACCCGAGCCGAAATTAAGAGTTAGACCCTTCACCGACCGAGCCGCCCAGGAGCCCCCAGGAGTGTGCGGTGTTAGTGGGACTATCATCAAGGTCCTGTGGCCTCCCCTAGCTGGGCGGCAGGCACAAGATCCAGGCTGGGCCCTGTCAGACTTTGATTCTTGAGTGGAGTAGAGCTTACTCCTTCCAACAGCAGGACCCCGATGAGTGTCTGTGGTTTCTTCCTGCCTGGATGCTCGGGGCTGCCGCCTGTCCTGCTGAGCACTCTTCGTGGTACTGTAAATAACCCCGTATCCTTCTCAAAAGAGAACCTCCCACCCTCTTGCTTTTTTTTTGTTCTCCTTAAATTAGCCAGCATTTCTTTCTGTTGCTCGCAACCACAGAATTCTAACACAGAAGTTCTCATCAGAAGGGAACGTGAGGCATCCACATTCTTTTGGTTTAAAAGAAGGTCTGGAGAAACGAATAATCTCCAGCCTCTACTGTGGGCAGCGAATGCTGCCTGACCGGGGGCTCGGGGGGGCTCGGGGGTCACCCAGGGCTCGCCGCTCTGACTCTCTGCTTCGGAAGGTGCCGTTCTCATCTCAGTGAGATGTAGCAGATGCATTTCATCAACATCATCTCGTGGAATAATAAAATTAGTTACAGTTTTTCTTTGAAAATTTATAAATTTGAAGTCAATTTTCCAGAATTAAGGAATCCAGGAGACCAGTTCTTTGTCTTACTTAAAAAACCAACAAATAAGTGCCATTATTTAATGCAGAGGCCAGTTCCTTAAAGTGGGGGTGGGGGGGGGCTTGGGTTCTCACGGAATGCAAGAATCACAGGATCAGCACCCCAGAACCCTGGGGCTTCAAGGCCCATTTAGATTGTTCTGGAATCAGAGCCATTTATTATTCGTTATTACAAATTAAGAGAAGGAGCTTCCAGAAGCTTCTCCTTTACAGACAGCATGTTCACTCCTGCAGAGTTCTTCCTCGTGGCTCGTTGCCTAAGCAATGTTAAAGTGCTCACTCAATACAGACGGAGGTTGCTTATGGAGTCTACTGACCACTAAGCTTCAATGGACTACTACAGCATTTCCTTTAAAGATTGCAGCCTACATAGAAGGTGATATTCAATAAGGAGAAAAATTAGATTTTTGTAAGAATAATAACAGCCAATGTTTTCTGAGCGCTCCTATGTGGCAGACACCGTCCCCCAAATTTTACATACGCACGGTACTGTAATACTCATCACGATCCATGAGTTCAGTGCCATTATTGTGACCTTCATTCAGATGGGGAATAACGAGGGTTCAGACGAGGCAGAGGGGTTAAGTAACTTGCTCAACATCCTTTAGTTTATAAAGGAAAGAACCAGGATAAATCTCAGTGTTGCCGTGACAAAATTATGTAGTCCTCCAACATTGCCGGAGGCAACATAAACTACTATAAAGTAGTCCGGGAACCTATTTCAGTAATGTGATAAGGCAAAAAGCCACACAAATGTTTACATCGCTTGCTTAATAATTACACTTTTAATAATATTTTCCGGAGAAATAATCTAAATGAAAAAAAAAAAAACAGCGAAAGAAATTTTTATTGCAGCAGTATCTGTAATAGTGAAACCGAGTGGAAGTAACCCAACAATTTGAATAATGGGGAATGCTTAGGAAAAACACAGTATAGAAACTTAATGAATTACTGTCACTAAAATGCACAATGATTAAATTATGAAACACGGGCAACACTTTGGTATTAAACAAAAGAAAGCGGAATATAAAATGCTATGTACGTGTACTCAACAATTAAAACTAAATTCGACAACGTGTGCATATGGCCCATGGCTGGAAATTGACTTTCAAAATGAAAGTCGTTGCGTTTAGGAGAGTAGGGCTCAAGAAAGAAAGAGAAATGGCCAGAAGTTTCCACTGTCCCCGGATGCTTCTGGATCTTGACTGGGAAAGCCTACCATCTTTCCCTTTACTGTAGATTAACTAGAAAGCTACGAAGGAGGGGAAGCTTAGGAACTTGCAAGGCTCTTTATCCAGTCAAGGTAAATGAAGTTCGGCTGGTCAGGAGATAAATAAGATTAGTTATGGGCTCTAGGTCATCCACTCATGGAGGTCAGCGAGTGTGAGATTATTATCCTTGGTAGAAGAGCAGCAAAATAGCATTAAGGAATAAATTAATGAAAAAGGTAGAAGATTATTTGAACTAAAGCCCTAATCAGTTTAGAGATTTCACTCAACTGCTCTACTGGCCATCAGTCAAGCTCACAAAACAAATATGCTTGTTCTCTTAAGTAATTCCAGGAGATCTCCCTTTCTTGCTTCAAAGACATCCAATCTAAGGAAAGTCATGAATAAAGTTACTCCAGTTTGCTGTTACACCTCATACAAAACCCGGTGAAGCATTAAGGGGCATGCTACTAAAATCGTAAAGCGGACTATTTATACTGGATGCATAATTGTTAGTCCTGTATGGCCTCTGATTCCAAATAGAACATCATTCCATATCCATTCAGAAACGCTGAATTCACCAACATGCAAACTGCATATTTTATTAAATAAACACAAAGTAGGAGATAATGACATACATTTGTTTTCATTACAAGTAGTAATGCAATATTTCTCCAAGGCTTACTGCATTAGCATTTCTTGCCACGTTTCAAATGCCTTTGAACTTTCTGAAAAGCTACATCTGTTAGCTCCCGTGTATACAGCAGAAAGTTACCAAGTGAATTAAGTTTTAATATAAATTGCTTTGTTCACTATTAAGATTGATGTTGGACACACTGTACTGTAAGTTGCAAACTGCAATTACAATTCGTTGCAATTATCTTTGGTTGTTAATAGCACAAGATAGCATGTCACTTTCTACCAAGTGTATAATTTATCATTTGTGTTTTTTTTTTCTGTGAACTCTTGTGGTATTCCAAACGTATAATCTTGTTGTATTTATTTCCCAGTGGTCCAACAAAATGCACAGCAAGTGCTGACTAGAACAAACTAAAAAGCACTGCTATTGACAAGCCATCACTTGAGCGGTAATGAACATTCTGCCTCCACTTTCACCTCAACAAACCGGCAGCTTTAATTTATGATAAAGCAAAGGAGAGGCAACCTCCAGGTTTATTATACCCTCAGTGCTGTTTCAAATAAAGTAATTAGAAGGTCAAGAGACAGGTCTGGAAAGCCAAATATAAATGCAACCCTTCTGTACCGACATTTAGAAGGAAAAAAAAAAAAAAGACTAGTGTGTTCAAAGAGCATTTTATCCATCTTTCTTCTCCAGAGCAGGGTGAGTCAATTTTTTTTTTTTAATACTACCGTAACCAATCAGAAACAGTGGCAGCTCCCCTCCTTCTCTCTCTAATTTGCTCCATATGGACGATGAACGGCACACCTAAGAGATGTTGTCTTTAGGAGAACATGACTGGCTAGTCCAAAAACAACTGCTTTGAATTGTAAACTCGGGACAGGTGATTAGGGATTTTATTTTCCTTTTTAATCAAGAGATGACTTAACATGGGAAGTGATGGAAAGGTTCTGGAGACACCCTAGCGGTGTTAACGGTAGTCGCAAATAGATAAGTTTTAAAATCGTATTTTAGAACATTTTGCTTAAAACACATGTCTTGAAAAAAACACCGGAGGGAAAGGACTTGACTCGCAGAAAAATGACCCTTTCAATACACTTTGTTTTCAGTGATGAAAGAAACAATTATAATAAATAGCATGCTGTTTCTAGGGAACTGTCTGTAACATCATACTTCATTTTTTTTTTTTCATTTATTTATTTTTGGGACAGAGAGAGACAGAGCATGAACGGGCGAGGGGCAGAGAGAGAGGGAGACACAGAATCGGAAACAGGCTCCAGGCTCTGAGCCATCAGCCCAGAGCCCGATGCGGGGCTCGAACTCACGGACCGCGAGATCGTGACCTGGCTGAAGTCGGACGCTTAACCGACTGCGCCACCCAGGCGCCCCGCATCATACTTCATTTTAAAGGTTCCTCATTTTGCTTACACTGTAGTCTGTGCTTACTTTCCTCTCTCTACTTTGCTTCTCTTCCCAACGACGCCAAGCTACAGATGCTCCTAAGGGCCATGAAACCCAATGGATCTTGACTTCCGATCTCGTCCACGGTCAGAGGAGTAAGGTAGACAATTTTCAGCATAACGTTAACTCTTACAAGCCAGTTGCTTTCGAACATTTTGATCCAAGGATTACTCGAGTGGGAAATAACGTCCCAGGAATCCAAGTTCATTTGTCCCCATTAGCCTACTGTTTCAAATCCTTCTCCAGGCCCCTAGATAAAAGGCAGGCGGTAGGGAGGAGGAAAGAGAACGGAAGGGAGAGAGGGAAGGAATCACAGGAGGTAAGGGGAAGAAGGAGACAAACCCGGAATTCAACCAGCTTCTGCACGGGTAGCAGTGATAGGTATCACGGGTGCTATGTCCGAAAAACAGTTTTAAAAAGACGAGGCTTCCAAAATGATACGAGTCATCCGTCGTGCCCTACCGAGGACAACTAAGCTACTGAAGGCTGTTTATTGTATTCACCATGACCCACCTTCTGGGAGGCTGTGGAGTATATGCTCCAAAAGCCTTTCTGAAACGGCATTTTTTTGTGTGTAATTTTTGCTTCGAGTAATTTTTATCACTGTCTGTTCAAGTAGTCGGTATAATTACACTTGATTATGTAAGTGGTAGAAATGTATGTAATCTCATAATTAGAACATGTAATTACGTTGTAAAAATTCTTACAAACTGTAAAACAAAAAGTATACAAGTACAGTAGGTGGGGTTTGTTTTTTTTTTTTGCTTTTTGTGTTTGTCTCCACCCAGAATAACAACAGAAGCCATGACTCCATCATGGTGAGGTAGGAAATGGGTGGTTTTTTTGGGCTTTCATCTACTCGGCTGAAGGAATGGGCAGGTTTTGGGTTTTTTTAATGTTTTTTTTTAATGTTTTATTTGTTTTTGAGACAGAGAGAGATGGAGCGTGAGCGGGGGAGGGGCAGAGAGAGAGGGAGACACAGAATCCAAAGCAGGCTCCAGGCTCTGAGCCATCAGCACAGAGCCCGACGTGGGGCTTGAACCCACAGACCGCGAGATCATGACCCGAGCCGAAGTCAGACGCTCAACCGACTGAGCCACCCAGGTGCCCCAGGAACGGGCAGGTCTGATCCAAGATCACCTTGCTATCTCTGGTGCAAAAAGATACCTGCAAGTCAGGCATTCATAAAAAGATGGTAACTGCACCCTATGACTCAACTGAAGAACTGCAAAATAGTACTGAATTTGTGAGGCATGGAGTAACTAGGCTGGTTTCTTCAACCCAGCGACGTGTTTCCTTACCTTGCTGCCTTTTTTTTTTTTTTGAAATAAAACGTAATACTAATAATTTGTACAGTTAGTGGCAAAATGAGTGTGGAGATAAACTAGATTATTTTCAGAAAGACTCTTTGAGGAGGCCATTTCAGCCATTTCTCCAACTACGTGAAACAAGAGTATTTGACTGAAAGGAATTCCTTGATCCCCACCCTCCCCTCTCCTGGTCTTTTGCTGGAGGGGCTAATGAGCAGTGAAACGTTCAAAATGCTGGGCTGTGCGGTGGAATAAGACTTCCTGAGCCTGAGTAATTCAGACTGCAACCGGGGCTTGTTGTATCAGGCTGTAAACCCTGGGTCTCAGCAGAAGCCCTCACAGTGTCAGTAGTGGATGTTAAATCTCTACCAAACAGGAATTCTCTAACCGAAAAGCCAGTGCTAAGTCTCTCCCTAGGAGACCCATATGCCAAAAGTTTATAAAAATAGAGGAGGTCCCGATTTCCATCTTTGGGGAGCTGCACCAAGGCAGGTTTTTAGCAAAACGTAAAGGAAACACGAAGCATGACCACAGTACATGAGGACCTTACACGGAGGCCAAAGCCCAGGACGTAACGTATAGTTTGCGCATATCTGTTAAACGCGTGAGCTACAGAATTTTAACTGGTTCTGAGAGTGTGCCAGAGAATGAAGAAAAAAAAAAAATCAGGGTTCTCTCCCCAACAACCATTCCCTTCTTCTTCGTTGCTAACAGAACCCCTGTTTTATTCACGCATTCAACACTCTGAGCAAATGGACGCCACCACCAGCTCAAGAGAAAGTCTTGGTTAATAAAGCCAATAATGCTGTTTCCATTTCCCTTGGCAATCTTCAGTTCAGCAGCGAACGTCTGACCCAGATCTGGGCAATGAGACCGGAAAGAAGGTCAACTGAGAGTTTCTAGGAAGGATTTCCTCACTCTTGAGAAGGAGGCACTGGAAGAGTTGATCTCTTTCCATCTCGGTTGCTTCTACATCTGGATGTGATGCCTGGGGCAGCTGCAGCCATTTGAAACATGAAGGAAGCCAGCACGAGGGTAAAGGTTACGATGGTGAGCTTAAAAGAGAGGAATCTAGGTCATCAGTGACATCATTGGGCCTCTGATCATATCACACCTACAGCTGTCCTACTTCTGAACTTCCTGTAACATGAGATAATAATTGCCCCTGTTTAAGCCAGTCTGAATCAGAGCACCATATATGGAGGGGTACAATTTATATTTTTAGCTTAGCTACAAGCATGCCAACACATCTGAATTCAAATCTCATTCACTAAAATGAAGCTGGTATGTGTATAAAATTACTGGTGGGCTTTTTGAAATTGGTACAATCCTTTTGGGTTGCAGTTTGTCCATTTCTATTGGGAGTTTTAAAGAAGCTTATCAGTTTTGATCCAGTATTTCACTTTGGGCAATGTATCTCAGGGAAATAATCTAAAACCTGGATAAATATACACTCCATATGTGATGGAGTACTATTCATACATGGAAATGGTTACTGAAATTGTTAGCAAAGTGAAAAAATTAGTATGACAACTGAAAAAGAGAATACAGTTGACTCTTGGACAGAAATGGGTTTGAACTGCATGGGTCCGCTTATACACGGTTCATTTTTTGGTAAACGCAGTACTATACTGTTAAGTCTGTTCTGTATGATTTCTTAATATTTTCTTTTCTAGAGCTTACCTTATTGTAAGAATACAGTATATAATACATGTAGCATACAAAAATATGTGTTAATCGACTATTTATGTTACTGGTAATACTTCCCTTCAACAGGAGGCTATCAGTTAAGTTTTGGGGGGAGTCAGAAGTTATATGGGGATTTTTGTGCAGAAGATCAGCGTTCCTGACCCTGCATGGTTCAAGGGTCAACTTAGTAATAACACCAAAAGACCAACAACAACAAAACTCAACACAGGAGTACATTTAAGAGATTGCAATAAAATCTACCAAAAGATAGTTATGGAGGTTGGTGTCATGGTGAGGGGTTAGGGGTGAGTTCTTTCTTTCCTAGTCTTGCTTTTCCAAACTTCCTAAATAGAAAAAAAAAAAAAAAAAATATATATATATATATATATATATATACACATATATATATATATATATATACATTTGAAATTTCCACACTACATTATTCAGTTGCTTAGTACAATTTATGGGCAGTGCCGATTGAAAATGTCTAGAGAGGGAGATCAGAATAGCCTGGGGAAAAGACTTGAGGCAGACGTAGAAAGCTCATTAGCAGCAGGATTTCTTCACAACTGGTTGGATTTTCTTTCAAATTCTGACTCTTTCTTTCGGTCTTTCTTCTCTCTGTGTGTGTCCCTCTCTCCTTCCCTCCCTTTCTCCCTTCCTGCCTTCCTTCCTTTCGTTTCAAGATGATTATTCCATGATTTGGGTAAGGTGAACAAGAAGAGGTAACAAGTATGGGATGGGGAGGTAACACACCATCCCTGAAAGCAGCCCACTGGGGAAAATCCCTATTTCTAAATAAGAAAAAGAAAACGCCAACTGCTTTGATTTGAGTGTTCTGCTTCAGAATAAATTTGCCTGGAAGCTCAGAAGGGTACAAGAGGGGGCTGGGAGGTAACAGTTCATTCTTTTAAATAAAAGCAGGGACGCGGATGCTCCCTCTAACCTAAGCCAACAATGGCACCATCGACAGAGTCCCAGAGACGCTTGCAATATTCCACATAATTAAGAGGGATTGTTGGCATCAGAGGAACCAGAAATATTCTGAGGATTAACTGCTTACTTCATTGCTAATGACTGCCCAATTTCTTTAGACTAATTGGTGCAATCTACATTTTTGCAGCAAAGATGAAGTATCAACTTGATTTGGTGTCGATAAAAAATTGATGGATGCTTCTGACTGCTACTTCTCAACAATACACGGATTATTACTACTATAATTATCATAAATGACAAAACATGGGCAAGTGGTGATTACAAGTCTAATTCTATCCCAAGGTTTTAATGGCATAAACCACTCAGGCTTTACTCTCATGATTTACTGCATCATCAAAATCCCTGCAAGGATTACCCCTGGGTGAATGCCACTCATTATCTTACCAATAATACACTGGTTTGGCCCAACGTGGAACAAATAATCAAGACGGAGCTCTTAGAAAATCCTCCCTCAAGATAGAATGCTCTAGTTTGCTGAGGAGGCACGGACCTGCCAAAATATTTCTCTTCACTTCCGGGTGTTACAGTTGTATTTTGCTCTAACGCGTACAGAGATTGGGGGTCTCTGGGTCACACAACAGCCTACCTACCAAGCTGTGTGCCAAAGCCTGGAGATGCTGCTGCCACCCTGGTCATGGCCAACCAAACACCGGCCGACTGCTACCACCCAGGCAGAGAGAGAAAAGGTTGTAAGCCTCCCATGCTCCCTGCCTGGTTGAGTGCCAACACCAGAGATGCAGGAGCAAGGGGACGGAGGAAGACCCTCGAGGAGGAGTTTGTCGTTATTTTGTGGGGAATGGTTCGCACCGACACATACAACGGAAAGACCCCTGTGGAAGCAGCTCCAGTACCAGGGAGACCCCATGCCCAGACTGCAAATTAAATGCCCCCCAAAGTGAGGACGCAGGAAGGAAAGCAGTGAAAGGGAGGGGTAGTGGAGGGAGACAGCCGTCTACCGCAAGCAGCTACCCACGGTGGCCAAGTGACCCTTGCCAGGTGGAAGGGAACCAGTACTGTCCCATCGTCCCATCTTGTTTGGTCTTCTAAGAGGATTCAGACATCTTTATTTGTAGTGTGAAACATCCCGGTTTTAAAATGGCGGCGGACAGCTGCACTTCTTAGCCTAAAGGTGGAGAGAGTAGCTTCCAGGACCAGACTGCCCGGAGCGGGATGTTAGCCCTGCCAGCATTTGGCACACACTGCTCCACCTGAATGTCCGTTGTCCTCATACGTGAAATGGGGATGATCACCGCCACCTACATCGTGGAGCTGGTTTGGGGATGACATGAAAGACTACCCGAAGGTACGTAAAATAATCCTGAGTAACCGCTCGGCAGTGACCGCTGTTACCTAAGGCTGGGTTTGGCCTGCTGTGACCTCTGCTGTGGGAAGAAATGATGTACGAGGCAAGGGACATGGCCATGAACAACGGCTTGAAGGCTGACCGCGTGAGCGGGAATCTAGTTTTCCCCACTTGCTGGAGACTGAATGACCTTGCAAGACGCTTTCTGGAGCCACAGCTTTCTTGTCTAACAAGTAGGGATAATAAAACACCTGCTTCGTAGAGGCTCGAGAGGATGAAATTTAAAAATCGACACCTGGGGCGCCTGGGTGGCACAGTCGGTTAAGCGTCCGACTTCAACTCAGGTCACGATCTCGCGGTCCGTGAGTTCGAGCCCTGCGTCGGGCTCTGGGCTGATGGCTCAGAGCCTGGAGCCTGTTTCCGATTCTGTGTCTCCCTCTCTCTCTGCCCCTCCCCCGTTCATGCTCTGTCTCTCTCTGTCCCAAAAATAAATAAAAACAAAAAAAAAACAAAAAAAACACAAAAAACGTTGAAAAAAAAAATCGACACCAAGCACGCGGCACGGGGTTTGACATAGGGTAACACGCAACATATATTAATAGTTGTTATTCACGCTATTTCTTAAGCTGAATTTTTCCGAAGTCTTAGAATGTTATATCTTCTTTAAAAAGCTAGTCCGGGTTCCCCGTTCTTGTCCTGTGCTATCTCCTGCGGGCATTTTTGTCATGGGCATGGCTTTATTATTTTATTATTAGTTATGAACCGTGAGAAATTCCCCTTTGAAAATTCACCTATGTTGCTTTTCCAGGTGCAACTTCAACTGTTACAATTGTTACCAAGTGCAGAGAAATCTTGCAACAGACAACTCCGTGTGTCAACGGTATAGGTGACATATATTCTTAGGGGTGAAAGCTGTTACGGTACTTTGCCAGATTATTACTTAATTATTACATTATTGTTTTTGCAATATGTAAAGATCTACTAGCATCCAGTTCAAGGGAATCTGCAATTGAAGTAGCCAGTGTGTTTAAAAGTGTGCCTGAAAAGCCACGTGTGTTTTAATGCACACCCTTCAGGCATAGGCTAGGTTTGTGTGAATGGCTGAGAACGGCATTTGCCAGCTGAGCCCTCGCTGTGACGGCTTGGTCCGGTCCACCAAAATACGCACACACACCAGACCAAAGGGGGTTCATGGTTTGCATCATGGTCAAGTTCACCTTGGAGGGGTGGTGGCGCTCCCGGAAGTTTCATCTCAAAAACAGGGAGAGTTTCAACCGAGGCGCCACAGCCTCCTGAAAACTAAAGAGGGTGTGTAACACTAGTGAAGAAACATTCGTTTCCCTTTAAATACGCCTGGGTAAGGTAGGTCCAGATTATACCAGAAGGCGCCAGCATGCACAGGCTGCCGAAAGTGGGCACGTTCAAGTCACCAAAGGTCCCCTGCCACTTACTTGTGACCTTCAAATACCCTTTTTAGTGCACGGAGAATCTTGTATGTCACAGCTATTTGGGGAAATCGATTATGGGTATGATCTGATATATCCTGAGAACCGCCAGACCATCACGTATAGGTTGCCGCTTCCAAGGGTCAAGTTCTACCCTGTGACTCACCAGGCGGATCCCTGGGCTTCTCCAAATCTCAGATCGCGGACAAGTGTGTTGATTAACACGGAAAAAGCTGTGCTTTGCAAACGAAAGTCCTCAGTCTCCCAAGGAAATTTCTCCTCTAGATAAAAATCTCTAGAGCGTCTTGTTTTATACTCTAGTCACAGCGGGTGTTGGAACAACTGGATATACATTAACTTTGTTTCCTCTGAGATCATTTAAAGGTTAAAAAGCGTAATGCTCAGGGGCGCCTGGGTGGCTCAGTTGGTTAAGTGTTTGACTTCGGCTCAGGTCATGATCTTGCGTTTGTGGGTTCGAGCCCCATGTTGGGCTCTGTGCTGACGGCTGGGAGCCTGGAGCCTGCTTTGGATTCAGTGTCTCCCTCTCTTTGTGCCCCTCCCTTGCTTTAGCTCTCTCTCCCTCTCTCTCAAAAATAAGTAAACATAAAAAAAAAAAGAATAATGCTCACAATGCCACCCTCGATGACTTTAGCGTCCTCTTCTCATGAATGTGGAGACCATCTGATGCACAGGAGTCAGAGGTGGGTGAGGGGCACCGGGGTGGCCCAGTCAGTTAAGCGTCCAACTTTGGCTCAGGTCAGGATCTCACGGTTTGTGAGTTCGAGCCCCGCGTCGGGCTCTGTGCTGACAGCTCAGAGCCTGGAGCCTGCTTCGGATTCTGTGTCCCCCTCTCTCTCTGCCCCTCCCCTGCTCGCACTCTGTCTCTCTGTCTCTCTCTCTTTCTCAAAAATAAATAAACATTTAAAAAATTAAAAAAAAAAAAAAAGAATCAGAGGTGGATGAGATTCAAGCACGGTTCCCACTGGAAATAGTCGAATGTAACCATCTACCCTCCTTCCTCTACCCTCCCCACCAAAAGACTCAACGATTTAAAAATGCCCAAATCCAATAAGAGATATCGCTTACTGTCGGGGATGCACATACCAGAGGAAGTGCTGGGGATAAAGGAAATCTGTGAATCAGAGAAGGATGTTGGTATGCAAGATTGAAGATATACCAGCTGGCCCACTGCTTCAACTGGTTTCCAGAGGCCAGGAAGAAATTAGTCTCACAGTTCAGTTGGAAGAACACCTGGCCGTTCACCCAGAGGCACAAATTCCCTGTTGAACAGGGTTATCTTTGTTTCCATTCCAGACACACCTAGGAACTAAGTTATTCGAAATCCCGTGACTCTCACTGTCCTAAATTGCTCACCTTCATAAAACTCGGGGGGTGGGGCTGAGGGCACAGGGACTGGCTGTAGCAACATTAGCGTCAATGGGACCGATGTTCAAGGCCAGGATGGGCTTCCTCTGACTACTGGAAACTGGGTTGGAGCGTGTCCTATTGATTTCCCACATACGTTTTACTGAAGATTTACAAATGTGAGGGGCTGGTTGGAAAGGAACTGTATTAAAGCCAAAGAATTAGCACTGTGCCCACAACCAAGAAGACACGTGAGAGCTCCCAAGGCTTACGAGGATGGTTAATGAGCTCCGTGCTCCCTTGTCATCTGGGGCCTGCTCATAGCAACAGTCTAAAATAAACTCGAATTCCTCATCGGTATGCAAGTCTATGAGTGTGGGAAACGTCACTTTACAGCTGAACCCCCAACGCCGAAGCTAACTCCTCTTTCTCCGAAGAAGAGTCAGGCTGAGTCTTGCCGTGCCGCGCTGAGCTGCGTGGCTGGGTGGGGTGAGGCCTGCAGGAAAACTACATGAAGGCGGAGGAGATCCCAGGCCTGGGTCCAAAGCGAAGGGGCCCGACGTGCCACCTACACAGGAGGCGGGTGGGTCAGGGTGGTCGTAGGGGAGTCGGCCGCCGGGACGGCAGAATGTGCCGGCAAATGCCATGGCCGCAAGACTCGGTGGGAGGCCTGGGCAGACCCAATCTGGAATGCAGCGTGGGAAATGGGCTCGTAGGAGACACCATCAGAGACCCAATATCAGCCACTGGTCTTTGGGAAAACCCAAACCTGCTGATTGCGTCGTTCACTTAATTCTTCATTCCCTTTTCCTGACCTATCGACGAGCATCCTCCATTTTTTCCTTCTTGCTCTCATCTCTCAGGCTTGCCAAGCCTTGCAATATATTTAAAAAAGTTTTTTTTAACGTTTATTTATCTTTGAGAGAGAGAGAGAGGGAGAGAGATAGAGTGTGAGCAGGGGAGGGGCAGAGAGAGAGGGAGACACAGAATCCGAAGCAGGCTCCAGGCTCTGAGCTGTCAGCACAGAGCCCGACGCGGGGCTCGTACCCATGGACCGCGAGATCATGACCTGAGCCGAAGTCGGACACTTAACCGACTGAGCCACCCAGGCGCCCCAAAATGTTTTTCAAGGTGAGGTATGATTCACACATTTTAGGAACAGGGTTCGATAGATTAAAAAGAAGTTTTTTAAATTGGGAAATCATTCTGAACTTGCGGAAAAGTTCTGGGACTAGTACCCCAAAAGTTATAGGACTAGTACTGTGCTTTATCTAAATTCATCTACTGTTAACACCTCCTGGAATGTTTCCGGTGAGGGCATTCACTGGTCAGTTAAGGTGCATTTACTCCACACCCACTGCAGAACGACCCCATGCGTAGTGCAGCAGAGAAACTAGGGATGACAGTCTCTTTCCTCCAAGATTTATAGTTCAATGGTCAGGCACCACCAAGATGGCCACTGCCACACTCAATTTGCTAGACTCCTTGAGAATAAAGTCTGAGTTCTTGGGAGATATCTTTAGCTGTGAATACTCGGGAAGGGAAGAAATTTTAAAGACACTATGGTTCCTAGTAGGAAGCAGAATTGGGGAATCCACTATTTCTCCAAATGGGCCAAACAACTATAGTAAATCAGTATATTAAAGTGTACTAAGTGGGGAAAAGGGTGGGGGGATGGTGCACTTTGGTCAAATACATCTGGGAAACATTTATTTAGACGAGGTTTAGCAAGAAGTTTTGTCTGCAGAGCCTTCAACGGGCTTTGCTAACGGGCTTTGTGAATCTCCAAGAAAGGGAGGGGATACATAATATTCCCTGTTTCTCAAATGACGGTGAATTAGCTCACAGGGTCAGTGTTCCACTGAGCGCCTTTGCAAGTGTGAAGGAAGTTCACACTCTCAAAGACAAATTGAGAAAAACGTAGGAAGCAATATGCAAACGGTGGCAACATATCATAGCCCAAGTTCATGTCCCTACGTCATGAAGTGCTTCTGCGTAAAAGAGAGGGACTAATCAGAGAAAAAGCAGGAAACTAAGAGGAACAGAACTTTAGTCGGATATTTCTGCAATATTGTTGGTAGATTTATTAGTTTTACACTGCATCATGCTGTTACTCTTCAAAAACCTAAATCAGCTTTCAAATACTCACGGGATCAGGTCTAGACTTAGCAGAGGTAATGGAAGGAGCTGGGAACCAACACTGAGTATCTTTTAGGTACCAGGTGTTGCTTTCTCTTCAAAAGTCTTATAAAGTGTGCACATCCCTTGGACTGTCTATCTTGGTCGCTGCTGTATTCTCGGCAACAGCACAGGGTCTGACGCATAGTAGGAACTCAATGAATATTTCCAGAATCAAAATGAATCTCTGTTTCACAGTGTGATAATAAATTCATCACAAGGACTTCTGTAAGCTACATGTCGGCGTTCCATTATTAGACCACAGATGTCATTAGCTGGTGGCCCATAGCCTGCAGACAGGGTTTTATTTGGCTTGGAGAAGGTTTTAAAATAAATCAGCGAGAGTTAAGAGCTGAGAGATTTTCAGCAAAGTCCAGCTGTCCGAATGTCCAATTCTGATATTTCAGAAGATATGGTTGACACTGGACCAGCATCCCCCTAGGGCCATATAGAGTGCAGAACAGAGTGGCGGCTGTAGCTAAGAAGCAGGTGCCACTATCCTGACCGCCATCATCTGCACACCACTGGTCTTTGCGGCCAGTGGTCACCATGCTGGGCACTGCGGGCAGCTGAGCTTCTACATTAAAAAAAATTTTTTTTTAATGTTTATTTATTTTTGAAAGACAAAGAGACAGAGCATGAGCAGGGGAGGGGCAAGGAGAGGACGAGCCCCAGAATCCAAAGCAGGCTTTGGGCTCTGAGCTGTCAGCACAGAGCCCGACGCGGGCCTCGAACTCACGAACCATGAGATCATGATCTGAGCCGAAGTCGGACGCTCAACCGACTGAGCCGCCCAGGCGCCCCTGGGCATCTGAGCTTCTGACTTCTGATCTATGATAACAATCACCAACTTATAGAATGCTTCCTATGGGCCACATACCATTTTATTTTTTTTTATTATTATTTTTTTAACATTTTATTTATTTTTGAGAGAGACAGAGTGTGAGCAGGGGAGAGGTAGACAGAGAGGGAGACAAAGAATCCGAAGCAGGCTCCAGGCTCTGAGCTGTCAGCACAGAGCCCAACGCGGGGCTCGAACCCACAAACCGTGAGATCGTGACCTGAGCCGAAGTTGGACGCTTAACTGACAGTGCCACCCAGGCGCCCCCACATACCATTTTAAACACCTTTACCTCTACGAATCCGTAACAATCCTATGAGATGGGTATTCTTTTTTTTTTTTCCAGAAAACCAGAACAATCTCTTTCTCCATCCATGCTGTCATACCGAGCCCCTCTTTAGTAGACTGAACTACAAGAAATCGGCATGTTTTCGTAGCGTCAAAGATATTCGAATATTGGTTCAACTTCATGAAGACATTTCTACCAAGGGCTTCAAAACACAGAGAAGCAAAATCCTCAGGGCCTTCTGACCTATTTCGCTAGGTCACGTGGTTCTTACATATGTCCCAAATGACACCTGGGTGACCTTGAGGTGGGTGTTCTTACCATCTCTACTTTACAGATGAGGATCCAAGCGGAGAAGGACTAACTAACTTGCCCCAGCTCTCGTACCTACTAAGCAGCAGGGTGGGTTTCGAACTCAGACCATCTGGCTCTTAACGCTCTTCGCCACCATAGTCTGCTGTTTCTGCTACACAGCCATACTTCATTATTCCCAATCGTGTTCCAGTCTGTCCTGTGTGTTGACCCTGTATATCCCCCCAAATTATACTGGCCTCAACAGCACAAAACGCATTCGTATTTTCTTTGTGTTTTGCTCTGGCCGATTGTTTTTTTCAAATGCCTTTTGATTTCACTTGACCGGGACGATGTGTATGAGTAAACACATTTCACGCAGCTCCCCGACCCTTCATCAGGAAACCAGCCAAAGTCTGGCTCCCCAAGAGCAAGCCCAGTATCGGACCAAAGCTGCCGCAAGCTGGCAGCCCCACACGCAGTTGAGGACGGGAGCCTGCCTTCGTGCCTCTCACGACAGCAAACATCACAAGCTTGCGTTACACACACCCTAGGCTGATGGCTGGAATACACACGTATTAAGTTACATCAGTTTCCCCCTTTGGTTCCATGTGGGTTTACCCAAACAGCTGGCTTGGAGCCTATCCCTTCACTTAAATTAGTTCTAGTGTTCCGCACTTTTGATTTACTGACAAAGCGCTCTCTTTATCTACTTGCGGCGTAAGAGTTTTGTCTGGGCAGAAACTGCGGTCGGTACAATTGGGCCAGTTAGGTCACTTAGCATTTCCATGTGGGGCACTGACTAGAGAGAAAGGTCTTTTAATTCCCAATTAGTCCATATCGGCAAAGGAAATGTATTTTCCATTATTTCTTTACTCCGGGTTCTGATTCATAAAATATCTTCAGGAAAACACATTTTACGTTGCCGAGTCTTTGATTTCCCAGGGAAACTAATAAATAATCAACAAAAATATGATTAAAGACTGCTTGAACTACCATCCGAAAAGGGACTCTAGCCAGCAAAGGATCTTTCTGATCCACATCTTTTTATTCCTAGAAACAGAATTCTTACTTAGCCTTTCAAAAGCCTGATGAAGGCTTCAGCTAAGTTTTGACATAAGATTTTCATATTCAAAATATCTGTTGAAATAAGGGAAGAAAGGATATGGATCTTGAAACTGCATTAGTCTGAAATAGAGCTTAGTAAGCTAGAAAGGGAAATTACTTCTCTGTAATTGGAATTCTCTCCTAAAAAATCCCTTTGAAATCATGTTCAGCTACTTTCCCATTATGTGTCCCAGAGAAGCCAACTTTAACCCTTTCTGGAATTATCCATCATAAAAATTATTTGATATTTATAAATTGCTCTGGGAAGAGATTCCTGCCAAATGGTTGGTGTCATCAAAGAACTTCATAATGAATGAGGAGTTCCCAAGAGTCACAGACATAGCTGAAAAAATGTTTTCTGGGACGTCTCCTCCCACTCGCACACTGATGCTTACATCTATCCATCACATTTATCTTGGCCGCACAGTCGTAAGGCAGATGCCAGAAAACTCCTCCATTTGAGATCCTTTACCTTTGAAATGACAACTAAACTGTGCTCCAACCCAGTTCTTTAAGCTCTTTGAAGGCAAGGATTGGGTTTGATCCTTCCTTGTATCATCAATGCTAATACACGGTAGTTGCTTGATAAATGCTTCATGAATCATGAGTGAACGAATGGGAGCTAGCAAGGTAAGCATAGCACGTGCCTCACCTTCTATTCCCTTCCGGTTTTCTTACCTGTGAAAGGATAATAATATCTTCCTCCAAGAACTCTCATGAGGATTAAATGCGATACTACAAGTAATACTACTTAGGACACAGCTGTATTACATAGCTAATAATATAACTAATGCAATAATTATACACACGGTTTGTATATCAATAAAATACTAAGCCACGTCCTAAGAAGGCCATTGAAAAATGGGATGGAAGAAAGTTCTCCTCCCTTTTACATCGACCTTGATGTGAAGACAAGGAAGCTGGTGATGCCTGGAGATACCCCATAATGCTGTGGTGTTCCACTGAATTTCCATGTCATCAGACTACATAGCTTCATCATGGTAGAGTCAGCACCTAATAATCAAAACCAAAAGAGGGGTCATCTGGCCTATGGGATGGGACCTTCTCATTGTAGGTGTGACATATCCTGTGTCGTATCTGTCTTCTTTTGTTAAGGTTGTAGATTCATTAAATGGCACGCGGTGTCTAACACGGTTGTTTCATAATCTTGATAGTTATACCCTACTCCCATGGGTCCCTTAGCTCATAGTAATAATGAGCAACATCAACTTAAGTCTGATTCGGGAGACGGTTATATCCACAGAATGACCCAACATGGGAAATTCTGCCTTACTTGTGAAAATTTTAAGAGTGTTTTCCCTAAAGATGGAATGTGCTAAGTAAAGCTCATTAAGCGTTTTCTCAGCCTATTTCTTGATTATCACTTTTATTTTTATTTATTTTTCTTAATCATTATTTTAAAGGCTACAACACAATGATAATGATCTATTACTTGGAGTCAAAAGTAACATCAGATTTGGTACGATGTCTTTTGTGTTTCAACACAAAACTCTGGAGGGAGTCTCTAAAAACCATGAAGTGTTATACAAATATAAGGTAGTATATGAGTCATGTAAGATGACCTTATTTTATCCTATCAAGAACTAAGGTACAGAGGCCCTTCTCTGTTTCAGAGTAATATCGCTTAATGTTCTCTGAGAAATTATATTCTTTCTAAGGAAGTAATAACATTAACCATGGCACCCACTAAAGAGATGTCAGAATATAAAATGTAAAATGACTTCAGATAATTTTTTTATAGCAAGGCTCTCAAACATAGGATGGACAGGGCAGGGGAAGGGGGAGAGAAGACAAGACAGAGAGTCCTCTTTTTAAAAATCTGGACTATTTCTATCATATTTCCCAGGACAGTATCTCCACAGAAAATTCTACATGGAGATGTAAGGCCAGGGAAATGCAACACCAAGAAAATCAACATAAAGCTCAATTCTCTACTGTAGGCTTAAGGGTTAATTGAATGTAAGTGGGTGAAAACAGATGGCAATTGATGTCAATAAATGACCTTATTTTTGTTCAAGCATAGTAACCAATGTTGGCTAGATCCTATCTTCCCATATATCCACATCTAGGACCTCACGATCCTATCTGGGGACCAAGCCAACAGCTCTTGGAAGAGCCTTCTCTCACCAATGTCTGCCTGCTGGCTTCAGTAGTTGGCCAGCAACTCTTCAGGGTGGGCAGTCCCAAGCCGGTCTCAAAGCCTTTCTCCAGATTTGATAAAAGGCAGGAAAAGACACCACAATCCCTTTAGTTTTTTCCTAGCATTCCATAAGGGGTCGCCACTGGAAAGCCCGGGCCTGTGTATCTCATGGTATTTCCTCCTTCCTCCAGGACCCAGCCAGGGCCGTGCGTAAAATGGTAGGACGGCTGGCTTTCCACATGAGAGCCGCCCAAGGGAGAATGCACCAAGGTGAGCCCGCTTGCTTCCTGAGCAGAGTCAACCCAACCCTATGTTGACTTTGCCCCCAAACCAGTTGCTATGCAGGTAACCTTCTTCAAACACTTCACAGACCTTAGAGAAGAACTGAAAGTGTAATTACTCTTACAATAAACATGGAAACAAGTATCAGGTTCCCAGAACGGAACTCCCTAAAATCTAATTCGGCATCTTAATGTCTGAGTTAGCTGAGGCTAGAAATGGCAGTCAAGGTACACGGTGTGCCTAAGACAAACCTGCCATATGTGTGTGAAGGCACGGAATAAGGAATAATCACGTTTCCTACCTTCAAGGAGCTTCCAATACGATGTCATAAACAAAGAGAGAAAATTAAGTCAACATAAATACAACGTATAATTACAAAAGTGCTAAGAAGAAAAGCATTTCAGAGACTGAATGCATGGGAGTGAGTAGACTGAATCGTGAACGATATTTTGCAAGCTCTCCGTTAGATCACAGTTTCAAGGCCCATTAGTTTTTTCCCAGGCCTCTGGGTCCCCTCTGGCAATTAAGGATGCTACATCTTAGCCTGCCCTCTATCTGAGGATATGACAGAGAAAGGACAGAGAGGTGCCCAGGTCCATAGCTTTGAGCAATTCCCCACACAGGGAGCCACTGTCACCAAACTGGGGTGTCCACTCTCGGTTGACAAGCAGAGCACGCTATAATGCTCATTCATTCGTCCGTCACGCAGGTACTGATGCCCGTGCGTCAGGCACTGTGGCCAGGCCCGGGTGATCTCTGTGCCCCTGCTCTCAGGAGGGAAGGTTTCATTTAGAGCAGGATATGTGGGATAAATCAACAGAAAAACGAATAGGAATTTCAGATACAACTGGGTGCTCCGAAGAGAAAACAGCAGGATGTCGCAACGATCTGTGCAGAGGATGGAGAGGTAATTTTACTGAAGGTAGTCAGGGAGGACCTAAGGTGACATATGAATGACAAAAATGTGGAGGTCAGAAGGGCAGAGCGCATCAGGCCAGGGGAGGAGCAAACCCAGAGGCCTGGAGACAAACACACAGTTTACAAAGTGGAGGAACAGAACAGAGGCCACTGTGGCAAGACGAAGGAGGGGTGGGCAGGAACCACGTGCTGGTAAGGAGACTGGTTTTGTTCTAGATGTGACAGAGAAGCAGGGAAATGACATGATCTCACGTAAGGTATTGTTGTTGTTGTTTTTACTTAAATCCGTGCTAGTGAACATATAGTGTAATAACGATTTCAGGAGTAGGATTTAGTGATCCATCATTTTTAATTAAACGGATTTTGGGTAACAGCTTTATTGAGATATATCTCAAATTCTATATGATTTACCCATGGAAAGAGTACACTTGTGTGATTTTTAGTATATTCCTTTCTGCCCACTCCAGCCTGACCCCCACGAATGTAACTTCCGTCTCAACCGATTTGCCTATTCTGAGAATTTTACGTAAATGTTATCATAGTATGTGGTGCTTTGTGACTGGCTTCTTTCACCTACCGTGTTTTCAATATTCATATTGTAGCACGTATCAATGCTTCATTTTTTTACTGCCAAATAATATTCCACTGTATGATATACCACATTTTGATAATTCACTCAATTTCATGGGCATCTGGGTTGGTTCCATTTCTGGCTTTTAGGAGTAACGCTGCTGTGAACATGTCTATATAAGTTCTGTGTAGATACGTGTTCTCATTTCTCTTGGGTAACCAGGAGTGGAACTGCTGGATCATTCTAGTCCTTTCAAGAACTTCTAAACTGTTTCCCAAAGAGCTTACACCATTTTACATCCCTACCAACAATGTATGAAGGCTCTAATTTTTCCCTATCATCATCAGCACTTGCTCTTGTCTTTATGATGAACACGTTTTTACTTTTATTAAAAAAAAATTTTTAATGTTTATTTATCTTTGATAGAGAGAGAGAGACTGAGCGTGAGCAGGGGAGGGGCAGAGAGAGAGGGAGACACAGAATCCGAAGCAGGCTCCAGGCTCCGAGCTGTCAGCACAGAGCCCGATGTGGGGCTCAAACTCACAAACCGCGAGATCGTGACCTGAGCCGAAGTCGGACACTCAACCGACTGAGCCACCCAGGCAGGCGCCCTGAGCATGTTTTTAAAAGATAAGAATTTAAGTATCACTGCTTTTAAAAATAACTATAAAAGTCATTGCTTATTAAGAGTTTTGAAGATCTGAAGTGCTTCTGGAATTCTAAAGGGTAATGTGACATTCAGGAGAAGTAGAGATCTCTCTCCAAGAGCCGCCACCATGCGGCAAATAAGGATGAAGAGGCTAGAAGTAGACTCCATATCTTTGCTTAGAATTTGTTAAGAAGGCACCTAGCTTCATAACCAGATAAAGAGACTACCGTGCTCCTGTCAGAGTTTTCTCCCAGTCTCCTTCCACTTGTTGGTTTTTAGGTGGCAAAAAGCAAGCATTCGAGTAGAAATGTGTTGTCTTTCCCCTGCAGTGTTTGGAACACAATGTTACCCATCACATGGCCCAAAGGAAGCCCTTTCTGGTGCTAAAACCTCCTGGGGTAGGAAGGCTGAGTTGGACACTGGCAGCTTGCCTGCTGTCTGAGAGCACAACCCTGGGACCTCACGCCAAAAGGCAAGTTCCCAAGGGGTGCCGGGAAGGAGTGAGTCCTGGGCAACCAGTTCAGCGGTCTTAAAGCCACAAAGTACAACGGGCGGATTAACATGCTCGCCCAACTCCACCCTCATCGCTTCACAGACCCATGAGAAGCAGAGCACGAGCACGAAATCCAGTGAACTTCACACCTGAGTCCTATCTTACGCTTGCGGGGCAGGCAAATCAAATCCTGAAGTCGCCCGAGAAGGCAAAAATTATGCAGAGTCAAAGCTACGCTCAAAAACTCTGAGGGCCTGAGATTCTGCAGTCTTTAAAAATTTAGTTTAGAGACAGAGAGGGAGAGCAAGGCAGAAGGAGGGAGGGACAGAATCCCAAGCAGGATCCACACTTAGCACGGAGCTGGCCAGGGAGCTCGATCCCACAACCTGGGGGTGACGACCCGAGCCAAAATCAAGAGTCAAACGCCCCGCTGACTGAGCACCCAGGCACCCCACATTTTCGAGTAAGTCCAACCCAGCTAGGTTTTCTTCCGTCACTGGAAGAGGTCTATTTTTTTCAGGGAAACACCAAATGATCAGTTAAGCACCAAACAGTCGCCTTACGTCCTAGGGCCATATTGCGAACAAAGCACCTTGGAGGTATAGAATGACACTCAGAGTAGGAAGAAATTCACCCTCAGAAGAGGTGGGCACAGCTTCCTGACTCTGTCTCACATCTACTCCAGGGCAAATGCTCATGGAAGGGAACAGCAAGGAAAGAACTATTTAAATTGCTATCTCTATTTCTCTCTCTCTCTCTCTCTCTCTCTCTCTCTCTCTCTCTCTCTCATTTAATGTAAGCTAGTTAAAAATATGTATGATGCAATTCACTGGAATTAGTTTCAGACATCCAAAGCTTAGACAGAAGTCATCTTTGTCATAGATCCTAAAGGAAGGGGAAAGATCACCGGGTTCAGAAATCGAATTCCAGAGACCAGAAAACACCTTGCAGTAGTCAATGCCAGAAGTGGAAGGCTATTTAGATCGTATCTGGTTTAAACCCCTCATTTCGGAGTTGAGGAATATGGGATCCAAAGATACTTAGTGACTTATCCAAGGTCACAAGGCTGATAAGCTGCCCGGCCCAGCCCAGGGTACCCGCTGACTGACTGCTGTTTTCTGTTGTTACAAATCCTGCTGAATCAAAGAAAGATCGCTCGGAGGTCAAAGTATACCTGGTTCCAGCTTCACTATTCATCGCACATTATAGCAATTAAAATGCAATATATGAGTGACTATTGCTGTGCTTTAATCATATTGTGTTGTCTACAACATGCTGATGGACATGTGTTGCGGAAAATCAAATAAAACCACAGGGTTGGTTGTTGCTGGCTCTGTTTCTTTAATTTACATAGTCTCAGCTTGCCTTTGGGGAATTTAGAGACCAAAGCAAACCTGTCCCCTGGAGACACTGTGGAAACAGTTCTTAAAGCGGAGTTATGGTCTCTGTTGTCGCAGTCACTTATAATCAGAGAAATCAGAATGTTAGCATGGTTCCGTAGAATTACACAGCAAATGTAGTTGGGCCAGAATCCCCCCTTAGCAGCCCCAGGAATCACCAGTAGCTGAGAATAATAATCACAACCTAAGATCTGACTTGGGCCCAAAAAGCTAGGAGGATTTTTTCCCCCCTTACAAATATATCTGTTCTCCATTCTCTACCCCAACCCCCCTCCTTTTCTTTGAAATCTGAGTAGGACTCCTCTGCCTGGTGACCTGTTAGAATATACTTGCTTGTTTGCTTTCTCCTGTGTTTTTCTTAATGCAATAACTTGAAATGTCAACACGGGGTGACAAGCAAATCCTCAGCCAAAATAAGTTTGCAACCGAACAGGAGGGAGAAAAGCAGCAAAAAGTGGAGAGCTGGTCATGGAGGCTGTTGAGTGGTGGCCAAATCCACGGCCAAAGCATAAATAGAGCACAGCATTTATCATCATACCAGATCACTCCTGTTCTCTTTTTCACCTGGCTGCATTCTGGATCTTTCCCTTTTGCGACTCACCGTTTGCTCTGGCTTTATAGCCACTGCAACAAACAGGTAAAGAGAGATCATGGCATGCTGTCTGCATATAGACTCTGGCTTCATTACTCAAAGCCAGAGAGGTACCCATGGGAAGGATATCTGAATATTCAGAGGAGGAAAAAGAATGTGTGCTGTTTGTCTGTTTGTTTTTTAAATTTCCCTGTGAGGTAGAAACTTAGCCAATTAATGATACCCTCTGTGATGCAGACAGGAGAGGACCCAGACTCTCCTGTTCTAACGTGTCACACAGTTTGGGAGAACCCATTTTTGGCACAGTCTAAATCAAAGAAGAAAGGAAGGTCAGTCGGGCTGCAGATCACAAGGGAGGGGACAACCCCCGAGCAGCCAGCAACTGGCTGCTTTCGTGGGGTCTCGGGCAACAGTTTCTGGACTACACCAAGTGTCCTCAAAGCAAAAATGTGCCCAGGGCCACACTGTGGACACGTCACCATTGCAAGCAGTGTCCCTGCTTTCTCCATAAATTCTGCCCCTTTCTTCCTGGCTCTGGCTGTGTTGGCCTGCTGGCAGCTTGTCTCCATAGGACCCAAGCTGAGAGGGATGAGTTACAAACCCAAATCCCAGTGTTTGTTAAGGGGATTTATGCATTAGGTTCCCTGAAACTTTACCCAGAAAGTCTTCCTCATTCCTCTGCTGGGTTTCCAGGAGAGAGAAATCCCCTCTGCATATCTCCCTTTGACTCAGTGCTGGATACGGGCACATATAAATCCTGCTAATGGCTTCTGCCCGTGGCTGACAGGTTCTGGTCTTTGGTGAAAGCTGGGTTCTCAAAAACTGCTTTTTGTTTATTTCCGAAGAGGATTTATTGCAAGACTTCTTCGGTAAGCAACAGCACTCACAGTGATGGCTGTCAACAGCCTTCACTTACTTGGGTGCCCCAAATGGAAGAGATCTAATTCATGCTGTCCGATCTGGGGCCCTAAACGTCCTACCATTTAGAATTTAAAATCGTCTTGGGTAAAATCTAAGGGCCCTGTTTCGGGAGTTTCCGTTTTTGGAGATGGGAAGACATTACCTTATTAACACATTTCACTCCTGAGATACAGAAGTCCTGATTTTCCTTTGGGGATTTCCACTACTTGGAGGTTGGCGGGGGCGGGGGGCAGAGGGAGTAGGGAGGGTACTTGGGGACTAACTGATTTAAGATAATCAGAATATGCCTTATCTCCTGGTTGTAGGGATTGCTTCAGGGATGGACACATAATTCATTCAGACTGAGGAGGCATGGCAAGAATCTGGGGCTTCTGAGAAAAAGAAGTGAACTTCTTCTCTTACGGGGTTAGTGACGTGATGGTAGACGTGAAGTCTGGAGCTACAACCGTCTTGGAACCAGACGAGGCTAAAGCTCCCAGCAGCTGGGAAGAATGGAACCAACTAAGAAGAACCTAAGAGCAGAGAGACGGGTCCCGGTGATATGGTTATTCCCTTGATTCAGCTATGCATGAAGCCAGTTACCACGTAGTTTTCCTTTTTTTTTTTTTTTTTAAATTAAAGAAAAATTTTTTCTTAGAGAGAGAGAGCAGGGGAGAAGAACAGAGAGAGGGAGAGAGAGAGAATCTTAAGCAGGCTCCACACTCAGCACAGAGCCCAACGAGGGGCTCGATCCACGACCCTGGGATCATGACCTGAACCGAAATCAAGAGTTGGGACGCTCAATTGACTGACTGAACCACCCAGGTGCCCACCGTGTACTTTTCAGTTACATGAACCAATACATTCTTTTTACTTAAGTCTACGTGGGTTGGGTTTCTTGTCTCTTGCAGCTGGAAAAATAGTAATTGATACCCAGATTCAGTAAGTAGCCTCCGGCGTATTTATCAAGTCTCCGACCTGGAGTCCTACCTTCTCTCATAGAACATGGAAACACGGTATTATAACAATCTTGACATCTTCAACAGCGATGCTGGCAGAGGTCCGTTAACGTGCCTCCTTCTTGTAACCTGAAGCACCGCCCTTGCCCTACCAATCAGGCACCCTGCTCCTTTGTCTTTAACTTCCCTCACCACGGCTTTCTGCCCTTGGCATACACACATGCTCTTGACATTCCCGTCTTATGAAATGTCCTCCTTCACTCATCTGCCATTTTAGCTGTCACCCTATAACTCTATCTTCTTTCTCAGTCAAGCTCTCGGAAGTAGTCTATACCAACCCTTTCCAATGCCACGGTTCTGCAGATAGTTACATAAAAAAAAAGAGTATACAATCAAATATATTGTGGGACATGCTCTAGGTGGTAGCTTCCTTTGGACAGTAACAATTAATGTGAGAGTATTAGAGGCTCTAGGAGTTCTTACGGAGATGAAGACTATTCAATTTTATTTAAGCCAATGTTTCCCAAACTTATTTGACCATGGAAACCACCCCCTTTATAATGCTGCTTCAAATGATTTAACATTCCAAGGATCTAGAGTTCTGAGGATCTGCTTAAAATTATTTAATATCCCGAAGATCTAGAGTTCTGAAGGGATAGTTATATGCAATGCCTTCGTCTCTCATTGATCCGCTTGAAGTTATTATTAACTGTTACGAAACTTTTTAAATACCAAAGGTATACAGCATAATATAACACACTTGCAGCTACCACCAACTTTGCCAAATCTTAATGAAAAAGAGCTAAACCGAACACGGCAACAAGTTTACAGTTTCCAACTGTTCTGTTTCTCTTGTGCCTTTTTATCTTAACACACATTCCCTTTGTCTTGAATACCCCATCTCTCCTACCCCCACTGTTCTTTGCCTGGAGAAATCCTACTCCCAGTCAAGACTCAGCTCAACTCTCACCTCCTCCAGGAAACCTTTCCTGCACAGAGCCCGACGCGGGGCTCGAACTCATGAACCGTGAGATCATGACCTGAGCCGAAATCAAGAGCAGGATGCTTAACCCAACTGAGCTACCCAGACGCGCCAATAACTTACTGTTTCTCGAATGATGAATGTTGCGGGGGCTTCGTGGTGGGTCTTCCCTGGGCTTAACAGAAGTGTACAAGTCAGTCACCACATTTCTTGACTACTATGTTGCCCGGACTTCTATACATTTTACCCAGTCACTATCTTTCCTCTTAGGATGCCGTCTCCATTTTCATTTTTCCCTTTCCAAGCAAGTGAGTCAGCTAGGATGCACTCTGCTTTGAGTAGCAGAAAACTAACTCTCAAAAGGGTAAGCCATCTAAGAGGTCTGGAAGTGAAAGGCTTTGAGGCTGGCCATCATGGATCCAGGCTTTCTTTCCATTTGTTCTACCAGCATCAGTGCACTAGCTTTTGCCCTCATACGTGTCATGTCACGGTTGAAAGCTGCCTGCACAGCTCCAGAATCCTGCTCCCACCCCCCTACCCCCGACGTGAGCCACAGTAGGATGCCTTCATGAGGCTGGTCTTTTTATCAGGAAGAAAATCCCTTCTAGAAGCTCCTAGCCCACACGGCCTTATGTCTCACAGATGTCAGAACTTGTGTCACGCACCCCCTTCTTCCCCGCCCCCACCTGAGCTTGCCAGGGAGGCTGAGAAAAGTGAGCATCTAGCCCAGAGGAACAGAAACACCTTGGCTGGCTTAACCCAACTGTGATTCACCACGTGTGTCTGCAAGAGGGGCCAACCTCCCTGAAATCGAGGGGCTGAGCCCAGTTGGGATTCTCTGAGCGGGGATGAAGGAGGCAGGGTAGAGACAAGATTGGCTGTTGGGTGGGCAACACCGTGTGCCTGCGCCAGGATAGCATCGGTATGGTGGTCAGGGCTGTGGAACCAAAAGATTCGAGTTTCTAGAATGAGGCGTCTCACTAGCCAACCACAGGCCCTTGGCCGGCTCCTGGTGATCTCTGAGTTCAGTGTTCCTTGGTCTAACAGGAGGAGGATTACTCAGTGTATCGTGTGAGCTGATTAATGACTTTTAAAACAGAAAAAAAAAAAAAAAGCTTCTCTTCGTCCAACTTCTTAAGTCAGGTATCTCTTGACATTTCTTAACGCAGGAAAACAGTGGTCCATGCATTCGTCTGACAGTCACTGTGCCTCTCCCTTGGGGCACCTTGGGGCACAGAGATAGTTAAGACAACCTCTTCCCTCAAAAGGCTCACTGTCTGGTGAACAAGACAGACATTTACACAAACAGCTACGTGGGACGTGACAAGTGCAATAGTTAAGATCTGTAGAAAGTGCCAGGGACCAGGGAAGGAAGGAGGTCAATTTGCTGGGCGGGGGGAAGGATGCCAAGGGGGCCGCCACACACGGCCGTGCAGGCGGGCCCTGCACATCTTGCGTTTGTGGACGCCCTGGCTACCGAGTCCAGAAGCCCTCTGAAGGGAGGAAACATTGGCAGAGGAAGCAGAGGAAGGCTACAGGTAGGACAAGGTGAAGAAGAGTCCCTGGAGAGAGAAGGGGGAAAAAAAAGTACAATCGATGGAAAATTCAGGATGTAGTCGACGCCGTGGAGCAGACCTGCTATTGAGGGAAAGGGGTGGCGGAGGGGGGCACGTAACGGAAAGGAGGCTGAAAGTCAGGTACGGCTTTTAAAAACCTGAGCCTTATCCTTTAGCTGGCAATGGAGAGTCAGTGAAAATTTAAAAACAGTAACAGTAACTCATTCCTTCAAAGGTTAGAGAGGCCAATCCCATTTGCAAATGAAGTAACTCCTAAATTGCAGGAGTCCTAAATTACTCCCAACTCTTACTTAATAAACAAAGAAGGTATTATAATGTTCGGGAAACAACTGTCAACCGCGCTTCTAAGTTTTTAAGAAAGTTACGAGGAAATGAATACCTGTATTTTGTCCTTCCATAAAACTGAACAGGTTAGGGATACATCCCATAAATCCTACAATTATTTCAAGCACAAGGCGTAGCTTTACTGCATTATCGCTTTTAAATAACACATCACTAGATTCTGGTTCCCAAAACCACTTTGGGGAAAAAATGCTTTCCTAAGTGACATCACCCCATTTTCCATATAAAATGAAAAAAAATAAAGGCTCATATTCAGAAGTGGCAGGCTACAAAAGGAGGTTTGGTGTACCTTAACAGCCTACTATGGAACCCCCTACTGCCCTGAGAGAAACAAAGAAATAAATTAAAAATATAAAAAAAAAAAAAAACCCAAATACACATAGTTGAGCTTAAAAGAGGTGGGCTGGTTTTCCCCTTATCCATTAATAAAATAAATCACTGTATTTCATATTCGCAGTCATCTCTGAAAGTTCTCCTCTTAATTGCCCCATGGCATCATGTTTTATTTTAGTAAAGTTCATATTTTATTGCCAGGGACTAATGGGCATAGAGTCCCTGAAGAACTTGTTTTAAAACATTGACCAGTCAACCATAAAAGGGATATTAAAACAGCTACAGAGGCTAAATAAGAATTAAAAAGTATAGCCACTTATTTTTAAATTAGAATCCTCTTTCACATTTAGGAATATAATAAAA
Organism: Felis catus; assembly: GCF_018350175.1. Lineage (NCBI taxonomy): Eukaryota > Metazoa > Chordata > Mammalia > Carnivora > Felidae > Felis > Felis catus. Next base: position 31,578,533 of record NC_058382.1, on the reverse strand, counting down.
TGTGTCATAAACTTTCTACTTTCATTCCAAAGTATTGTTGTAAGGATCAACGGTAATGCAGATACGATCCTGCTACGGTTAAGCAGCGCTCATTAAAATCAAGTGCTGTTTTTAAGCATTATGAGAGGCATTTTAAAATTATAAATGATTACAAAGTTATAAAAGCCTTCCGAGGAGAGAAACAGAAAAGGAGAAACAGGGGAAGGATCTAATGAACGAGGCGGTTGATAAACTCATATATAGCATCAGTAGGTCAAAATTCACAAGGCCAACAGGGTCAAGTCCTGGTACAGTTCTGAGATTTGTATGGATCACTGTTGCGTCATTTTGTGTCCTGCCCCCCAGTCTTGGGATCTTTTTCATAACCACGTAACACCTTTCACTTTACGGATACGCCAAATTCTTTCCAAAGTTTTGGTATCAACGATTAGCAAAGACGCCCCATTTCGTAAGTGGGGAACCGGCCGGGAGAGAATCGATCTCCTAGCCTCACTCGCCTCCAGTTCAACCGGAGTGGGGCACACAGATCCCCAGTGCCCTGATAAGGGGTTACAGTCCTTCTCTTCTTCCAGTGGCCGAGAAGAGGGCAAGGATTGTTCACTCAGGAGGAACAGTGGCTGCGCAGGGCGGGACCGCACACAGAACGTGGAAATGGCTCTTTCAGGCTTCCTTCTGAAATAGGGCACTAGGCGCACAGAGGGAAGATGGCTTTTCCCAACAGAAGCACTCTCTGGCCAAATAGGACAGACACAGGATGTTCAACCGAAAGGAACAATCTTTTAGTATACACGATCTCTGAAAAGCCTCGGAAACAGAGATCTCAGCAGAGATCCAGGTTGGTGCCAGAAAGGGGGTGGCGGGGCGGGGTGGGGGAGGGCAGTTTCAGGAGCAGGATGGCAAAGAGGCCCAGAAGCTACCTCATTTCTAATTCTGCAGCACCTTCCGTTCCTCTCGACAGCTTTAAATAAAGGCATCTTGAACTGGTTTAGATTAGCCCCCACCAGGCACATTTGTAAAGATAAAAAGAACACGCTTGTTTTGCTTCCTCTGAAAGGGGGCAGGGAAGAGAGAGCAGGAACGTTCAGGCGGGCCTTACGGAGGAGAGAAAACAAGAGTCAAGTATGTTCTTATCCCTGTGTTGAAAAAAAAAAAAAAAAGAAAAGAAAAGAAAAAAAAAAAACAACCCAGGCCACGTTGCTTTGAAACTTCTGACTCTCAGACAGCAAGGAGGAAAGCAAGGCAGGCAGGAGGTGGGGCGAGGAGCCGGGGCGGGAGAAGGGGGGGAGGGGAGGAGGGACGGGTGTTTTTCTTCCTCATCCTGTAGTTCAAGGCGGCAACTAGCTTGTGTAAACATTCGGTAGCCCATCTGAACCCTATTTTGGAACAAAACAATTTCAGTTTTAAAGTGTTTGAATGACTTTAGCTAAATCTGAGGATTTGCCTGTTGAATCTGGAGCTGTTCCCTTTCAACTCTGAATGAAGGAAGAATTACGAGGCTAGAGTCATTCAGTGAGGGCTGTCTGTCCTGGCACTCAATCAAAGGGATGAGGATTTGGAAAGAAAAGCCTACAGGTGATCCTCCAGGAAGCACACCAAGCAGTTATCAAAAACATACAAGTTCAAAGCAGCTCAATTTTCATATGTTAAATGTACTTGGATGCAGCCCCGGGCTCCTTTCTAGGTAAAAAATTGTGTGAAAGCTGTTTGTACTTGCATACTTAGCAGACAAGGGAATAACAAAGCATGTGGTACAGCGGTGCCTGTGCTGGGTCCACCTCACCCCCATGTAACACAATAAATCAATCTTGTTCTCTCGGTGAAACACAATCTGATGCTGTGTCCGGGCTTCCCAGACCCGTCCCTGACTCCTCGCATCGTGGCGGATATTCATTTAGTTCACCAGTACGAAAGGGCCGTCACAACACAAATGCCGTGGGGTCAGGCGCCCGGCATCAGCAGCTTAACAATTCACAGTGCGTGTTATTCACCGGGCTCGGGTGTGATTTTCCCCAACGCCATGATCTGGGTTTAATGGCGTATTACCTACTTAATAGCTTCACTTGGGCACTTTGGAAAGGAGAAAGAAAGGACACGCACACTGAGATTTAGGTTATAGAAGAGGGTACGTTTGGGGTGGCCTTCCTGTACTAGTGACTCACCGAGTTTATAATGCCACGGAATCCTGCAGGGCACGCACAGAAGGATACAACTCCCCGTGGTGCGCCCAAGAGAACTCCGAGAACATTAACGCATAATTTTTTTTAAGTTTATTTATTTATTTTGAGAGAGAGAGAGAGAGAGAGCGAGCGTGTGCACCAGCGAGGGAGGGGCAGAGAGAGAGGGAGGGAGAGAGAGAGAGAATCCCAAGCAGGCTCCACACTGTCAGCACAGAGCCTGATGTGGAGCTCGAACCCACGATCCGTGAGATCATGACCTGAGCTGAAATCGAGAGTTAGATGCTTTTCCATCTTGCAGGTAAGCAAACTAAGAATTAAACGAGTAGCTTGCTCACAGCTGGGTAGAGCCCAGACTCAGACCTAGGACGCTGAACACAGGGTCTGCGTTCTTCACGGACCTGATTCTCTCTCCCTATACGTGACTTTCTTGAACTGGAGTTGGCTTTCGTGACTAACGTGATTACCAGCCTACTGGGCTAGAGCTCCCAGTAACCTCCTCAAATCTACCCCTTCCCTCCTTATTGCTAACCAGCTGCCCGTTCTCATCGCCCTACCTGGGTGATGTCGTTCTCTTTCCGGCCTGGCGCTCTTTCTGCCAGTGCCCACGTGAGGTTTCGCCACATCTTGCTTTCCCAAGTGCAACAGGCCAGCTTGTGGTTTCTTTTCTCCACGTCTTCGTTCACTCTGTTCCTGAAGCTTGACATACTGCCTGCCTCCTTTGCGCATCACGATCCCCTACATTCTTCCATGCCCAGGTCAAAAGAAGCTTCTCCCCCCCATCTTGACTACTCTCTCGGCTGTGCTCCCAGAGCCGTCAGCCGAATCTTTGTTTAGTATGTATTTCATCCTCCTTGGCATTCTATTCCTCCAGACTTCCTCACCCAAAGCCCCCGTGAACTAAACCCCAAGTACCATGAGTACTGCGTAGTATTTATTTTCATTTCTGGGGTACCGAGGGCTTCCACGTGTATTTTTCTGAACTTGGAAAAGTGGAAGGCAGGGAGAAAGAGTATCTGAAGATTCTTTCTAGGTCACAGATGCTTGATTCAGGTGATAGCAGACAACAAAAACAAAGGAATAACAACCACCACCACAACAAACCCTAGTATGACACGCGGTAACACTAGGCATCAATGCCAAACTGTCCGGGTTAAAAATCCTCCTTCTACTGCTTATTAGCTCTATAACCTTGGAAAAGATTCTTAACTTCTCGGCGGGGTGGCGGGGGGGGGGGGGTCGTCCAATTTCTCTACCGAAAGAATGAGGGGTGACAATGCTACCTACCCCGTGAATTTGCCGTAAAGGATTCAACAATGCAGGAAGCACTTAGAACAGCACTTGGCACATAGTAAGCGTCGGATGGATGGCAGGTCTATCGCTACGTGGAGGGAATATTTCCTTTCCTTGCCATCTAAGACACCAGCTTCTTAAAACAGGGACAAAAGAGAAGGAAGCATTATCGTCCATGCTCCCTCTTTGAGAATCCGAGATGAAAAAACTCTAAGAAGTTGACTATTGCAAACTCTGCTAGACTTTTTTTTTTTTTTTTCCTCTCATAGCTCAGCTTAAGGCCCCGACACAAAAGAGCAAAATGCCATAAACCTGGCTCCTCCTGGCTGCTTAGTGTCTTGGTGCTGAACGATCAATTTGAAAGCACATTAAGTCATTTAACAGGTCACCAAGTAGCAGAAAGCTAAAAGTTTAACCATATTTACAAGGAAGAATTATATGAAAATATTTTTACTGACACCATAAAAACCACCGTTAAAAATGGCTGCATTGAAATACGGAGCATGTATGGGACAAATGGGCAGCTCTTAAAATACTACCTGGTTCCAGACAGTCCAAATTTTGTGTCTCGTTAGCAAATAAGATAAGTGACTTTGTCTGAAATGATGTTTTATAAATCCTATTAACAGGCTATAAGGGAGGCCATGGTTCCCAAAACAGGAGAACTAATTTCGGAGTTCAAGCCCCATTGTGCCTACAAAAGGTGGGGGGAGCAGAGGGGAGGGGCTGTTTGCAGACAGATCCACTCACCATTCTATTTTATACTGTTCAAAATACCTGCACCCTCGTTATCTCACTTGCTCCTCATGACAAGCCCGGGAGGCAGGTTGGGCCAATACTCCTCCTCCTCGGGTTTTTAACAAGCACAGAGGAAAGTAAAGTGGCTTTGTCGAAGTCAGGTGAACGCAGAACTAGGCGTGACCCCAGGTGGCCCCGTGGCCCTTCCCGCCGCGCGTGGGTTGTAAGAGCCAGCGAATGTGACGTACAGGTGGATGCACCCCTGTCTGCACAAACCCACGGGACACTGTCCTTTTCAACTCTGCATCCAGATAAATTATAAGGCACTTGTTGGTTCTTTCACTTTTTTGAAAAATAGAACTGATACGCTCTCACCACCGCATAAATAATCGCACGGCGCTTTGTGTATACTTTTTTTTTTTTTTTTAAAGAGCAGGACGTACTCCAGTGATGGGTGCAATTTTGTTTTTGCCTTTTCTTGCCAAAAAGAAAATATGGCTTTAATAGAAGTTTACATCTGCGTGGTATTACATGCATGTAAAACAGATGTAACCTAATTACATTTTCATTTAAATTGCTAAATAGCTACTTAAGTAAAAAGCTAAAATAACATACAAACAACAGTTACTATAATAACAAGTGTACTTAGAATTGAATGAAAAGGATCAAAGCTGCAGCATATAGAATTTGAGTTGGTCTTTCAAAAAGAGAGCGACTTCACAACGCTGCCTTCATGTAACTCAGTAATTTAATGTCTCTCCAGCTCAGCCTAAAGACACAGCTCCACTCGGCCTAGACACATGGAAGGAAATCCATAGAGTTTATATAAAGACTCTGGGTTTCATGAAGATTAGACACACTCTACTAGAGATTATATAGCAAACCCCTAAATTGGAAATTAGAATTCCAGGGCAATACAATCAGCTTGATTATGGTTTTCAGCAGACCTGTCTAGGCTGAAATCAGAAATGGGCTCCCAACCCTGAGATCAGAGCACCCTTTTGGGATTTTTTGCAGAAGACAACAGTACATGTGAGCCATTGCATATTCATGGCCCGTCCCTTCCTGTGTGCCACACAAAGAAAGGCTCGTCAGAAGGATCCAGTGCGTTTGGGACGATGTTCAGCTTTGGAGAAGGGAACGCGTGGCTGCGCTTCACCAAGGAGGCCAAGGCAACCCCATGTTGCCAGGCTGAGATGGCTGAAATCCTCAACGGTATGTTCTGGAAGAACACAGACCAGCTTAACCTAGCCTTGCTGAGTAACGTCCACGGCCAGCTTTCCTTTTGTTGATTCCAATCCCATTTTTCACAAAAGCGGGTGGCCGTGGTTGTTGTTTTCAGCAGTCTGAGAAGAAAACTGGACATTGAGAGTGTTAGCGTGGCATAAAATGATTTCAAAATTACAGCAGTCTATCACCAGAAGCAAAGGCTTTGGTGCTGGAATGCCTCATGAAAATACTCTCACATTCGCTTTCTTCTCTAAACTAGACCAGCCAGTTTTTCTTAATTTTGCAAAGGAGTGTTGAAAAATAAAAGACTTAGATCCAGCCAGCCCTATCGGATCACGGGTCTGAAACGTTTAAGAGGAATTAAGAAAAAAAGAGAGAAAGAAAGAAAGAAAGAAAGAAAGAAAGAAAGAAAGAAAGAAAGAAAGAAAGAAAGAAAGGAAGGGAACGTCTCTCCTAAAACTATGGGTTTCAAACTGAGAACGTCCTTATCAAAGGCATGGACAAACTCTTTTAAAAATTAGCTTTAAATTATATCCCAGGATACCTATCTTTACATGTACAGTTAGCTCCTGGCTCCCCTTTTCGTCCGATTTGGCGAATGTCCTCTCTCTGGAGGTGAAGGATCAGAGGTGAGGCACTGAAAGATGTGGACACGGAAAAATCACCCGGGGCCAGCAAAGGGCTGTAAGTGCGCATACTGCCTCTCCCTTAACTATTCTACAAACAGCCTGTACTTAAATCTCATCAAAGACCAAACAGGGCTCCCATGCATTCAAAGTTTGGTGGCAAAGGGGCGCCTGGGTGGCTCAGTCGGTTGAGCGTCTGACTTCGGCTCAGGTCGTGATCTCACAGCTCGTGAGTTCGAGCCCCGCGTCGGGCTCTTTGCTGACAGCCCGGGGCCTGGAGCCTGCTTCGGATTCTGGGTCTCCCTCCCTCTCTGCCCCTAAGCCCGCTCGCATTCTGCCTCTGTCTCTCTCAAAAATAAATAACCATTAAAAAGAATTTTTTTTTTTAAGTTTGGTGGCAAAGATTTTCTTTTGCTTTTTCATACCTGGGCGTCTTACACCCAAACCGTGGTGATTCCCTGCCCGAAACGGTCTCTGGATCTAGTAACAAGGGGGCTTGTTTGGGAAGGGGACAGGAAACATAACTTCAAGAATCTTCTCCCACAGCTACTCCCAAAGCCGAGGGCTTTGGCTTGGTCTCTTCAGATCCGCTGCTGTTTGCTTTCTGCAAAGGGTGTTCGTAATAAAAGTTTCACAATGTGTCGAGAACAAGTTTGCAAACGACAAGTGAAGGCTTGTCATGATTTTGTAACCAATTATTTCATTTGTGTTTTATAAATCGGTCATAAATGTCATTGACTAATTGCTGTCCTCCCCCTCCCCACCCACCCCCACCCCCCCACTGGAACAAACAGGCAACCTTGTACCACTCTTGCCAGGGGCCAAGAATTAATGGCAGGCTTTAAACTCAACTTCACCTATTTGGAAGGACATCAGTGGCGGCTGAGGACACACTGTAATTTCTCTACTCACCACCACGCCTCTCTGCCCTGAAGAACAAACATATTTCCGTCATTCCACTCTCTACCCAAGAAACTCAGATGCCAGGAGAAAGGGTGAAGGACGGGCCCCAAAGAAACAATATTAAAATAATCATATTACAATATCACGGACTTCGTCAAAGTCTTATCTGATCATTACTAAAGCAGCAGTTACTCAAAAGCACACATTGAGTGATGATTCATCTGTTTGAGCGTGGCACGGACGCTGTCTTCTACTGAGGCTTAGTAGCTCTGGGAGAGGAAGATGTGTGTGAATAACGTCCTGCCTCACAGTGAACTTTAAAGAATAACCACATTCCAAAGGCTGATGCCAGAGGCGGGGAGGGGAGAGAAGTAATTACTTTGTGATGGGTTAAAAGTCAGCAAGGAAAGAAAGCTAAGGGCGGCTCTGTCCTACCAACTTTTCTGGAACTCTCCTCTCTTAGTTAGGTCAGCCTTGACAAAGGATCTATGACTCTAAAACAAAACAAAACAAAACAAAGCATGAAAAAATGACATAAATGTGAGAAGCTGCCCTCGTTTTCAGAGTAACTACATTCTTCACCATAGCGGTGGAGTCTACAGAATTGTTCAGTAATTGTTCAGAACCCACCCAGCTCTGAACACCTCCCTTGGAGAATGAGAAGGTACTGCCACGAAGCACCCAGCTCCCCTTCCGTCCATTTTGTGCAAGCTGAAGTCACGACCGTGGCCTAGAGGCCAAACCCAGCCCTCACATATGTTTTTAAACTTTAAAAAAAAGTTAGCCGTCAACATTTCTACGGAAGTACGTTTCGTTAAAAAAAAAAAAAAAAATCTGGATTTCTGGCTTCTTTCGGAAAAAAGAGATCTGGCGGGTGCATCGCAACGGGATCACCTGGCCCCATGGCCGGCAGTGGGCTGGTCACGGCGACCGCGGGCTGCAGCAGAGGACTGGCTGGCTGTCCTGTTTCGGCTGAAGTGTGCTTTCTGGTTCTGTCTGGTGCCCTCAGCTCCCTCCCACACTATACCTCGCCCGCCTCCCTCGCTGACATTACCTGCTGGCTCTTGTGCGGATCTGGGCTGTTTCTGCTGTTTTGCGTAACTACTAATTACCTGCTCTGCAAATTCCCTATTTGAAGGGGTGGGTGGGGGGGTGGGGAGATTGCAGAAGCCCTGAGTCCCATCGAACAATTCCAACTGTGACCAAAATTCCACTCGGTGTTTGAGCTTCAGAACAACGCGTGCCACACATCCCTGTGCCTGTCTGAAGACATCTCGACCCCCATCCGCTCAGATAACCTAGCGGTCAGCCTCTCCTCCAGGTATCCAATACCCTAGGGGGTCTGTGGCATGTTTTGTGGGCAAACTATGAAAACGAACCACACTATTCTCTAAAGGAAAAAAAAACCCACCACGTTCTATTTTTATTTACTCGTATTACTACAAATTAAGTCTGTTCAAAGTTGACCTATCAGACATGCATTTTTTTCAGCCCCACTTTTTTTTTTTTTTTACAGTTACGATAGAGAAAAACCATCCATTCTTCGTGATCTATTTTTTTTATAATGAGGACCACCAAAAAAGGCAGAGAGGAATCTCAGGACCTTTGGAAATAAAAATGAATGTACATATTTTGTGCTAGCTGGCAGTAATTACTTTACCATGTGAGGCTCGGGGTAGGTAGTAACGTGCAATACCTTTAAACTGGGAGCTGTCCCAAAAAACAAACAGGAAAAAAAAAAAAAAAACCAACAAAACACCTGACCTCTGACCCTGTTTTGAAGCATCACTACCCGCTTGGGTAGTGTTTGCATGTTGAAATATTTATTTCCTTCATAAAAAAATCTATCTGAATATCCAATCTCTCGGCAGAAAAGAGTCTTATTTCCATGTTAGCAGAAGCCCTTAAGTAATTTGGGGCTATGATCTGAACACTACGAGCTTTACCCACTTAAAACTTTGCCAGCTTCAAGCTGCATATTTTTCTCACCAGCTCCTCATTTGCAAAGCATATTAGAGATGCAGGTGAAAGGTGACCAAGTTTCCATAGCTCGGAAGCCCAGTTAGAAAACTAGGTTTCTTGGGCAGAGCCGCCACGGGAGCAGTATTTCTGGGCCTTCTGTCACTCGAAGACAGGGCTTGTATCGCCAGTGCGGATGAACAAGTTCTGACGAGCAGGTATTGTAATGGCAACTTTCGGGACGAGGTGTGGGAGAGACTGAAACCTCTCTGACCCCTCCAGGCAAACAAGCAATGAATGCCACTGAAAACGCCTCTGGATTGTGACATTAGGGCACAGGAACATCGTCAGGGTGAGGCTTTCTTTATCCGCTCACTGATCGTGGTATCTGAATGAAAGGCCTCATAAAAGTCACTTAGGCTTTAATTTCCACCACGAAAAGGAAAATTGAAATCTCACGCAAGGCGCCCGCCCGGCATCATATTCGCAAAACTGGGCAGGCCAAAGCGGGGAGGTGCAGGTGAGGCGTGCCGCGCCTTTCCACGAGTGTGCAACCTGCCACCTTCACGGGCAGCGAGGTTGAGATTAACAGCCCCCCAGCTCCTCCTCTGCAGTGCTCGCCAACGAGAAAGTGTGGTGGGGTGAGCCTTTGCCTCATCCTTCTCGGAGGCCCAGGATCCAGATACTAAAATTAAGCTCAGAATGGCTCTCAAAAGCCATCTAGGGCTTTAGGTTTTCCTTCATAGCTGCTGACATTACTTACGAGGGGAGACTGCTTTGCGTTTTTGGTGCAATGATTGGGGGAACACAAAGGAATATGCCACTTGAACTTTACCTCCAACTGAAAAAGAAAAACCACTTAAAAACATTTTTTTTTTTAATGTAAGAATCGTTGACACGACCTTCCCTCCAAATTTGACGACAGCTCACTAGGCCTGAAATACTGTGCAGAATCCACGCTATCCCTCTCTGAGGAAAACTGGCTAAAGTCTGTTTAGTCTTGTGTGCAACGTGAATCTGTGGGAATGTAGAATTCTGTAATTCCAAAGTACGACAAAGTGGTTTTTGCAGCTAATCCTGTGTCCGTTATGGTTGCTCTAGGAAGGAAAACAAAACAAAACAAAAAACCCAACCATGTTGCAATGAAAAAGAAAACTGTTGTACACCGGGCTATTTAAATACAGTCTTTTCTCTTACCCAAGAACTTCCCATTTAGATTTATGATAAGAACAAGCCTAACTCCTAGAGCAGAAGTATGCCCCCGCCGGACAGAATTGTCAGTAGCCGGCTGTTCGATGCTGCTTCGGATTTACAAGCAAAAGGTCTTACAGACAGCTGTTTGGATCCCAACCTGCTTGGAAGGAGAGGCACTTTTGTAGGACATACACGCTGTTGATCGGGGCCTCAGCAAGCGTCTCCAGCACCTTTGGGCAAATCAGAAAAAGGTGCCCCGTGGGGGCAAGCAAAGTCTCCCGGTTGGGAGCATGGGCTGGACATTAGCTCTTCTTCACAGCGGCTCCCTTACCCAGGAGCCCATATGCAGAGTGTAACCTGTGTGGCGAGTCCTGAACGTGACAGATGCAGAAGCCGGGCTTTTTCTCAGCCCCTCTGGTTTCCATGTAGCAAAAGTTTTGCTAAATAATCTTACCAGGGGGTGCCTGGGTGGTTCAGTCAGTTAAGCGTCCGACTTCCACTCAGGTCATGATCTCCCTGTTTCCAAGTTCAAGCCCCACGTCAGGCTCTGTGCTGACAGCTCGGAGCCTAGAGCCCGCTTCAGATTCCGTGTCTCCCCCTCTCTCTGCACCACCCCCGCCCCGGTCCCGGCTGCACTCTGTCTGTCTGTCTCTCTCTCAAATATAAATAAACGTTAAAAAAATAATAATCTCACCAGAACACAGAGGTCAGGGACTAATTTCACAACTGATAAAATGGCCTCGGGAGCATCAAGTTAGAAGGATGAGGAATAAATCAAGGGATTCCAGTCAGGAATAATTAGGAGTCGCCACAGAAAAGTGCAAAGGCATGTGGTTTCACGACACGATTAACCAGTTCTTCTAGACCTAAGGGTCGGGCTGGTTCTATCTTCTTTATAGTTCGACTCGTGAAGGCCACACACAGCTGGGAGCAGCGGGTTTGGTTCCCTCACTGGTAGGAAGGGCTGTGCGTGGCCTGCTGGTAAGGAGCAGAAGCTTGGAAGCCGGGTTTTCAAGTCTAGAGATGAGAGTCACTGAGCTCGCTTGCTTTGGCTTCAGGCTTCCTGTGCAAGCCAAGAGCTCCAAGGACAGGGCAAACTGAATGAAGGCCAAGGGGAAGGGGGCAACCAAAGGCCAACCAAAAGAGCTTCAGAAATGACCAAAAGAGCTGGCACGTCTCAATTTTAGCATGGTCTCAATTTTAGCATGGACCTAGGAAAGCAAAGTTAGTGACTGCAGAGTCATATCAGATGTACGAAGACTTCCTAGTTCTCTTCTTTACCTCCATATTGGGATTCTGCCCCCAAAGTTAGTTATAATTGTCAAAGAGTAGCAACACCTTGATAATGAGCTTGTGACGTTGTAGCTATTAACAATTAACATGTATGACTCCAAAGGGGGGGGGGGGCAGAGATTGACATAAGACACAAGAAATTCACATACATACCCACAGCCAGGAAACGTGAAAGATGTCCAACCATAGTAGGGACAAAGAATGAAATGAGAGGTAACTTTTTGCCCATAAAATTGGCAAAGATTTTTTTTTAAATGGTAATATTCCCTCCTCCCAAACATGAGAAGAGAAAGGCATTCTCAAAAACTGTAGATGAAAATGTAAATTGGAACATCTTTCTGAAAATCAAGTGGGTAATGTTTTATTCAAACACTCACTGCACACATATTTATCAAGTACTACAATGTGTTGTGAACTTACAAAGTATACTTCCTTTCACCATATAATTTGATATCTAGAAATTTATTCAATAAAGGCTCAAAGATTATATAAAAGGATATCTGTCATAATATTTAAAAGTGAAAAGGTGGTGCGTGGGTGGCTCAGTCGGTTAAGCGTCTGACTTCAGCTCAGGTGCTGATCTCACAGTCTGTGAGTTCGAGCCCCACGTCAGGCTCTGGGCTGACAGCTCAGAGCCTGGAGTCTGTTTCAAATTCTGTGTCTCCCTCTCTCTCTGCACCTCCCCCTGTTCATGCTCTGTTTGTCTCTCTCTCTCTCTCTCTCTCTCTCTCTCAAAAATAAACAACATTAAACAAATTTTTTTAAGTGAAAAAAGATATATGGTTAAACAGATTGTATATTTTGAGGGGGATTATTCTTGAATGAAATGTAATTAATGAGAAAATAATCACAAAATAATATTCTGTGAAAAAGAAAGATACAAAAACTTTTTAAAACAGAAATCTTTCTAATCATACACTCGATGCTAACAGTTCTGGACTGTAAGATTACGGGTAATTTTTGTCTTTTTCTTATACTGTTATGTAGTTTTCGAATATTCTACGAGGAGAATTTATTAATTTTAAAAATAGGAGGAAGTACTGAACAACAACAAAAGAATTCGCTGAAGGGCAAGACGTATTTGCTGTTTTACAAAAACAGCAAAATGGGGACGTAAAAACTCCAAATGTACCCTTCAGCGGAGATTTACAAATCCTGAAGATATGCAAATTTGGGGTCCTGAAACAATGTTGAAGGAGCCTATGTAAACAGAAGCGGTAAAGGTTCAAAACAGAAGATCCATCAGAGATGTCCCAGCTTAGTCTCTTCGTTGGAAAGTTGTGGCAACAAAGACCAAGTATTGCAATGACCCAGGGTGCCTGGCTTCCAATCTATGCCTTTTCCATGACACTAGGGACAGCAATAGGTTCCATTCTATATTTTAAGTGCCAATCAAATGGTGGTAGCTGTTCACTATGTTCTGTTGAGAAGACTATATAGGAGCTCAGGAAGGAAGAGGCAGTCAGATTAGTGACATCTGCACGGGCCAGAGAAGGGGGAGTGTTGGTAGGCATGCCTCATACATGACATTCTGCAAAAAAAAAAAAAAAAAAAAAAAAAAAAAAGACAAAATACTGTCTTCTCCAAACCAGGTGTTGGTCACTATAAAACAGTAAATGTTGGAGAACCTGGCTGGCTCAGTTGGTTAAGCATTCAGCCTCGGTTCAGGTCATGATCTCACGGTTCGTGAGTTCGAGCCCCACGTCTGGGCTGTCAGCACAGAGCCTGGAGCCCGCTTCGGATTCTGTGTCTCCCTCTCTCTGCTCTCCCCAGCTCATGCTCTGTCTCTCTTTCTCCTTCAAAAATAAATAAACATTAACAGTTTTTATAAATAGTAAATGTCTATTTCTAGGGGAACATTTGATATAAATTAGGACTAAATACAATTATGGCTCCAATGGGCTAAGAATGAAGAGGAAAATTTATACTTTCCGATTGAAAAGAGGCAATTCCAGGTTTCATAAAGGGGCAGCATCATGCTTCAAGGAAATATTTATACTCCCTCCACACAAAGAAGCTGGGAGGCAAAAGCTAAAAAGTTGAAGGCGTGAATGCATGCCTTTCCTCTGGAAAGTGTTAAATTGAAATAAAGTTCAAAAACGTGAGGGACGCTGCATGCAAGTCTTGATGCTAAAAAAAGCCCGAAACCAATCAAGCCTTGGAGAAACTTCAAAAGTGTCTACTTAACAAAAAAGTTAATAATGAATGAAGTCTACTGAGACCTGTTAAGTAGGGTGTCCATAGGGATAAGACCTCTACAGGGAAGTCACACCTGTGAAAATGAATAGGAAAATAGTAAATAAAATACCAGCAGGTCAAGTCCATCTGTGTATTACATCACAATCAAGTCAGGTCCATTCCAGGAATGCAAAGATGGTTCAACAGCATAAACTCTAACAATGTAATATATCACGTTTACAAATTAAAGGAAAAAAAAAAACATACGGTCATCTCAGTAGACAACCTCTCTCCGAAAAAATTAGGATCCAATTGAATGCAATATGCATCAAAGAGAATAAAAATTCCTTTACTTGATAAAAAGCATGGACTAGAAATTTCAAACTGACTTGTGCGACACTGGAACTGTCCTAGTTAATAATAAAAAAATATAAAGATGCCTACTAACTCTACTACTATTCAACACTTTTCTGGAAATCTCAGCTAAGACAGGAAGAAAGATAAATAAAATAGTATCTGTGTTGGAGAGAAAAGGGCAACATCATTGTTATGTTACATCATTCGCTATCCAGAAATTCCAAGGAAATCAACTGAAAAACTACTAGAAATGAGAAAAGAATTTAATAAGGTATACAAATAAAGACAAAAACTCAGCAGCTATCCTACATGTGTGTAATTCCATTGAAAATAGTGACACTTGGGGCGCCTGGGTGGTGCAGTCGGTTGAGCGTCCGACTTCAGCCAGGTCACGATCTCGCGGTCCGTGAGTTCGAGCCCCGTGTCGGGCTCTGGGCTGATGGCTCGGAGCCTGGAGTCTGTTTCCGATTCTGTGTCTCCCTCTCTCTCTGCCCCTCCCCCGTTCATGCTCTGTCTCTCTCTGTCCCAAAAATAAATAAACGTTGAAAAAAAAATTAAAAAAAAAATAGTGACACTTTAAAATACCTAAAAATAAATACCTAAAATAAAAAATAAATGCCTAAAAATAAATAATGTGAAGAAAAATTCTAAAACTCTACTTAAAAGACACAAGAGGTAACAGTAGCAAATGAAGACACACATTATTCTAATGGATGAGGAAAAAGTTTGTTTTAAAGTTCTCTAACATAGCAATCTATAAATTCAATGCACTCGTTATAAAAATGCCAACAGCATTTTTAAAAAAATGGAATCTGACCACCTGATTCTAAAGTTCGTTTGGAAGTAAAAGGCAGGAAACAGCAACAGAATTATTTAAAAAAAGAAAATGAGAGGGGAATAAGCCTTCGATTTCAAAACATAAAACTTTGGTAATCGGGCCAAAATATAAATCAAGGAACAGGATTAAATACAGAACACACGAAGAACCACAAATCAAAAAGAGAAAGATAAACAACTTAACAGAAAATTGCATAAAGGATGTGAACAGATGAAACGAGAAGAAAAAGTAAAAGGTCCACTAACACCACCTATCAAAGTGGCAAAAATACAATGATCAAGAGTGATAAATTGGTATCAGTTCTTCACACACAGTTGATGGGAATGTAAATTGGCATAGCTCTTTTAGAGAGTGATTTCACAGTTACTACAATCTTCAATGCGCACACATCTAACCTATTAGTACCATTGCTGGGGATCTGGCTGCAGAAATAGTCCATATATGCACCAAGAGTCATCAGAAGAGGTAGATCAAACAGGACACACACCAAGCCGATCACATCACTTTTCGCCGGGGAAAGCAATATACTTGGCGGGGCACTCAAAGGAAGTCTGCTTTTCTGGAGAGGCAACACAGAGTCATGGTGACCTGCAGACAATGGAGCTAGGCTGCTGGTTCTGTTACTTAAATCAACCTGCCCCTCAGCTTTCTCATCTGCAAGTTGGGGGTGATAACAGTCCCTACTCATAGGGTTGCATCAAATTCATATACATCAAGCATGTGTCTAGCATACAGTAAACTATTAGGGGGACAGAAATATTAGCTGTTAGGATGAGCTGTATAAAATTGCTGCTATGTGGCTGTTTTGATCTATAGAAATAGTAATTTTCTATGGTCCAAGTCAATGTTCTTTATATTGCTTTTATTTTTTAAAATAAACATTACATGCCTTTTTAAAAAAAAAACTGTGGAGAAGCCATGATGGGGGTAAGATTAGTAGAGAGGGGCTGAAGGGAGTCACTGTGTGCAGAGAGATATTAAATAATCTCAATACTGTGTCTAGAAAGAGCTTATCTTTCGGGGAGGAAAGCCAATATTTAGAATAACTTTGCCAAGTAAAATTTGAGACATGCTTTCAAAATCTATTTTGTGCATATTTCCATATGAACCCACTGGACCAAATCTTTATACAAATGACTATATTCTGTGCAACAGTAATGTTATGAAACCTGGAATTTCAAAGAAATATTTAAAATGTAATAATGTATACCTTAGCATGAAATAATTAATAAAACGTCTTTTGCCAAAGTATTACATACTGCTTTATCCTAAATAAACAGCATGTCTTAAATTTGTTATAATTATAACACCCATATAATGTTAAGGACACAGCTCTAACACATGCACACGCGCGCGCGCACACACACACACACACACACACACACACACACACACACAACTATAATATTTAAAACCGAATTAAGGCAATGTCTGTATTTAAAAAGGGTTAGATTGGCCTTGGTTTTTTGAATGCCAGTATCAATTTTTAAACGTACTCTCTATAAAAACTCGTGAAACATTCTCAGCTGAAGTCAATTTAGAAAGAGAAAAATTTATATAAATATAAAAACAAATCTTTGGTATTAAATACACAAACAACTCCGGGAGAGTCGAGAGTCCTAGGAAACGGGGCTATAAATAGTTTGACATTATTACACAATCTTCTCTGCATATCTTGTAATAGAAACTGCTACGGGTGATTGAAGAAATAAGCAACTTTGACATTTCTGAATGTAACTTCAGATTATTTCATCATAAAGGATTGGTGCAGAATATACTAACCAACAACTCAATATCAAAACTCTCCTTGCAACTCTAAAACACTGCCGAATGACATTTAAGATAATCCATTTATCACCATCCAATACAGGCTGCTTGTTCACAAAATGTCACTGACAAGGCTGGAGCAACCCCGTCCCCAGGCAGCGAGTACATGTGACAAGGAATCTTTAATATAGCATCAGCTTCATTTCCTTATATGCTACTGCCGTACCTTGGACTTTGGCTCCCAGAGTTTCTGCAATTTATATGAGCAGCTGTACAAATGAAATGCCTTCTCTTTTTGTCACACACCACACAGGAACATCCCCCTCCAAGGATAATGAAAAGTCTGCATGTTCATTTGCACGCATGCAATTTACTCATGGTGAATTGTTGATGTTTCTATCAGCCGTCCTGGAAAAGCTCGGTGCTTCTACTCTCAACACTGGTAATTCTGAAAATGTCAATAATTCTTTCTAATAATAATAAAGGTAACAGAGACTTGTGTTTATGTGCTGCGTCTTTGTATTTCCAAGTTGTTTTGTACACGATACCTCATGCTTCTCACCAGATCCCTGTAAAGTTTAGTTATGAATTCCCAACATCTTATAGGTGAGAGGAAAACTGAGAGATAAGCGAGGTTGTTTTTTGTTTTGTTTGTTTGCTTGTTTGTTTGTTTTTTGGTTCAAGGCCTCATTGCGAGCCAGAATCATTCAATGTTGCAACTGTAATGATCCTTAGGGGAGAATTAAGAAGCCTCCAGTTTGGGAGCACCTGGGTGGCTCAGTTGGTTGGGCATCCAACTTCGGCTCAGGCCACGATCTTGTGGCTCATGGGTTCAAGCCCTGCCTTGGGCTCTGCACTGACAGCTCAGAGCCTGGAGCCTGCTTCGAATTCCGTGTCTCCCTCTCTCTCTGTCCCTCCCCTGCTCACACTCTCTCTCTCTCTCTCAGAGATAAATAAACATCGAAAAAAAAAAACTTTTTTAAAAAGAAGACTCCAGTTTGGAGATCACAAACTGGTGTTCTGTTTGACCAAATAGGGCCCACAGGTCTACATATCTTTATAAAAATATCTGAGTTTCTGAAGGCACCTGGGTGGCTCAGTCAGTCAAGCATCTGACTGTTGATTTTGGCTCAGGTCACGATCTCATGGTTCGTGAGTGCAAGCCCAAGTCCTCCTCTGTGCTGACAGTACGGAACCTGCTTGGGATTCTCTCTCCCTCTCTCCGCCCCTCCTCTGTGCTTACGCGCACGCGCATGTGTGCGCACACTCTCACTCTCTCTCAAAATAAATAAACAAATTTTAAAAATATATCTGAATTTCAGGCTTTCCTTGAAACCGTAGCAACACTGGGCCCACATCCTGCGGGGAAGCAACTGGCTCTGGCTCACCAATTAAATACAGCATGCACTCTCTAGTTCACCACCAGTGCATTTCACTCCTTATACGTATGTTTTATACACAGCAACACACATGGATCTTAAAAGTACAAGTTCAATGAGTTCTGTAAAAGATATACACGCCTGCGTAGCAGTCACCCGACCTCGCAGTTCTCTCATGTTCCTTTCCAGTTGCTACGCCTCTTCCTTGCTCTTTCCTTCTTACTCATCTTTGTCGCCTGCGTTTGGACTTGAAATGCCTCTTCGGATTATAAACAGGGAAGCCAAACCCTCCGGAAAGGCGGAGCCAGGGGTACAGTAAAGGCTTCCAACTTCTGGTCTTTAATACCACCCTTACAACAAAGCCTTTCCAACCTGTTGCCCAAGGGTCGACCCGAAAGAAAATGCCAAGATCTCCTCATCACAGGCGTTGACGAGACACCAGGGTAGGTCAACAGTTAACGCTGGTGACTTCACTCCAAATGGATCAGATTTGGAAGCGGCAAGTAGGTAGCAAATGGGGGTAAGTTTCGCCGGAGACGTTTCTGGGAGAGTAACTGTGACCTAGATTTGATCAAGTTTACTCCCTGCAGAGGCGGTGGGACTGCTCTATCCCCACCAAAGGGAGAGCATCTGGGGTCAGCCTCCCGCTGTGCAACCTTGCCATTATTAAACTCTGAAATGGCAGGAGCCCAGCGGCAAAAATAACCTCTGCTCTCTGTGCCAGGCCACCTGCTTCTCGTCTAGGGCTGATGATCTTTGTTTAGGAGGCTAAGTGCCATATGGGATCCTGGATCCTTATTTGGAAAAAAAAAAAAAAAAAAAGAGAGAGAGAGATGTATGAAATTAAGCCTGAGTGCATGTCTGTGTGGAGCTGACTCCGTTAACCACCTTGGTTCTCCATTAACCACCTTGGTTAATTAAGTTCCCAGCTGAGGGTAAGGTATGAGGAAAAAGAGAGATAAAGTCTATTCCCACTTTTATATTTAAGAGGTCACAATATCCTCAGAGCCAAAGCAAGCAATTCCACATGGCCTTAAAGTGACCAGTGCATACTGGTATCTCAGGTACCCCATTATGAGAACCTCCCTGTGCTCTCCCTGCACACCAAGGCATAAAACTCCAACTTCCTAAAAGTGTGCACCTACTTCCCGAGAAAGAGCCAGCTCAGAGGGACAGGGGTACCCGGAAGGCAGAGAAGACTTCCTATGCAGTATACGCAGGCCAGGGCGACCACACTGGCTTTTTTTCACTAGGACAGGAGTCTGTAGCTAATGAGAAAACATTATAGCTCAAACTAACCAACGAAAATAATCTGGTTCAGCACCGACGTTTTATAAGCGAAGAAGCGGGGGGTGGGGGGGGCCAGAGAGGTATGCTGGTTAATAACAACAATTTATTACACGTCCTGAATTTTAATACCCACCTCAAGTTAAGGTACACATGACACCATTTCAGTTCCGTGCCATCCCTGCGGGTAAAGCGAAGGACCTCTATTTTGCAGCTGAAGAGACTGAGAGGTTGAGGAACAAAAAACTCACTTTAGTTCAGAAAAACAAAGTATGACACTGGACAAACACTGCATCTCTCTGAGCTGTGGTGTCCTTACCTATACGGGTAAAAGAACATCTCCTATCTAAGAGGAGGGTGACGAAGACACAATAATCTATCAAGAATGCTAAGAGGTATTTCAGCACTCGGTAAGTTCTTGTTGTTAACCTACTGTTAAACAGAGGGCACAGCCAATAATAGAACCCCTGTGTCCGTATTAATGGCTCGTGCCTTTTCTGTTAGACCACGCTACAAGAAACCCGGATTGGGTACCATCTACACCGTAGTTAGAACAGGCACCAGGCACAGTGGGGAAGGAGGGCCGGGGGAGGGACAGGGGTCGGGGGAGGCGATGGACAAAAATCATCTAGGACGTGGAGATTAGCGGTTACAAAGAAATGGCGTAAGGTAATCACCATCCAAATTTGTGACTGTATTTCGCAGAATGGTGCGGATGAGATTTTATTAGATGTCTCTGCCAAAAACGTACTGGCAGATACAGCCCTGAGCTTGTGGTTCACCAGACGCACAAGAGCCCCTCTTCAGGAAGGGGATCCTGCGCGGGCCCTGGCCCCATTCCAAGTTAATGCACGGTAAAAAGTAGCAGCTGCAGCAATCCTGAGATAGGGGGTCCCCTGGAGGAGGGCCTTGCTAGGGAGGCGCTTCCTAAATTACCTATCAATTGTTAACAGAGAGAACTTTAAAAACGCACACACACGTAAAAAGCAAGCAAAACCTCAACAAAATTTAGCCTCAGTGAATACAGATGTTATGAGACTAAATATAATCAGTCAACGGATTTATGGGCACATCTCAAATATATGTAAATTCAAAAAAGGATGGGAGCCCAATCTTCACCTACCGATACGGGGGTGGATCTTACAAGATAATAATGCTGGCAAGGACACACCGAAAGCTCGCATACTCGTATTTTCCTGAATGCAGTGCAAATTGGTACAACGCTTTTGGAAAGCGGGCTGGCTATATATGCCGAAAGCCATAACAACTTTCCTATCTTTTGACTTAGCAATCCTTCGGGTTCTAAGGAAATCATCCCAAACAGGCAAAAAGTGCTACGAGTAAATGTGTAATTGCAACACTGCTTACCATGCTGTCAAATCAAAAGCAACCTAAATGTCCAGCAATCGGGGGACGATTTTGCATACCGCAATACATTTCCCTGACTGCGCCGTGGCCATTATAAATTATATAAGGAAACTGCCTATAATGGTAGGTGGAAAAAACGCAGGCTCCTAGGATTACAACTGTTTTAAAGCATGCATATAAAATATATACGCACTAGACAGAGACTCAAAGGGAAATACCCCCAAATATTAATCACGGAGGCTGAGTTTCCTTTTATTTCACGAAACTGTTTCCACATTGTCAGCTTATCGTCCGGAATATCCCCGCTCTGACAACGTTACTGGACTGTGTACGTCCGTGTGTGCAAACCGGCAGTCCGCAAAGCACATCTTTCCTACAGATGAGCTTTCTCTGGCCTGTACTGCTTTGAAACAGTGAAACATCTGCCAGCGCCAGCAGGTTTCACATCCACAGCTTCTGCCGGCGAATCAGAGGATCGGAAACAGGTCCGCAAAGCGGTGACGGGCTGGCGTTGAGAAGCAACAGCCCTCGCAGGCGGTGGAGGCGCTGCTGACGTCACGCCTGCTGGCTCAACACCCGAGCCTAACTCACGCTCTCATGCCACCTGCCCGGTTCCTCGTCTGTGTGATCACGAGGGGGAAAAAGGAAAAAAAAAAAATGGATGGTGGAGAATGACATCTGAGGTGATTCTTCTTCGGAAGGTGAATGGCTGCATATTCAAGCTGACCTTCGGTCTGGACTCTTCCACCCCCAGAATATCACGCACCGATCCACTACTCTTCCGGTCCCGGCACAGCCCATTCCAGGTCTTTCCTACCAACAAAAGGACGGTGTGGCCCATCTCATCCCCTCTAAACCCTGGAAGTGGTCCTGGGTCAACGGTCTCTGCTGGTGCAATCTTTCCTCGAAGCTAGGCCCCGACAAGGCCCTGGCCACCCTCCTCCTCCGTGCCTGGCAGAACCGGAGGCTGACCGCTGTTAGATAGCCCTTCGGGGCCGTATGACCCTACCTGCCCTTCCACATTCCAAATCCAAACCATTTTCTGGGCTTCTTGAGACTGAGATCCAGCAGGTTAAGGGAGGTGTCTTCTATGAGCTGACAGAACTCTGGCTCGGTTTGCTGTGGGCAGATGTTTGCATGATTCTTTTCCCGGGGGCAGGGGGTATAGGAACAGAGACCGTGTAGCAGCAAAGTGGAGACGTGGCACTGGAGGACAGGAGGACCATCATTATCCGCCGTGGAAAGACACCGTGGGTGAGACTGGGAGCTCGCTACGTGTAAATCTCCCCAGGAAAGTCACAAACCACCCCGAATACTGCATGTTACGTGCACTCACATACGCCTTTCCAAAAGGCTACAGTCTTGGTAGACGAATTAACTAGAAAGCAAGCAAAACACAACACACAACAAAACACCCCATGTCCTACATGTCTGATCTACAGCAAAGGCTGAATGACAGACTGGGCTGTGGACCTTTAGCCGACACCGGAACTCCAGGCTGAGCGTCCTTAATGGTTTCCTCGAGCTTGCAAAACTGTTCTCTGGGCAAGTGAGAAGATTTATTTCACATAAAGGACAAATGCTGTCCCTTAATTAACAACATCTATCTCTGGGACAAGCACATCAGGTACACAATACAGAAGATTCTTTTAATATAAAGGACAGATGGTCCTCCGCTCCTGGGACTTTGAAGGCTGCCCCAGAAAAACCCACAATTTTAAAAGGCTTTGAGAATCCTCTGAGGAGAGCCAGTCGGGAGACAAGAACGCTTCGCTGCCCCATTTACAAAGTAAACCAGAAAGTGTCTCACAACCATTCAGAACCACTTGAAGAGGAGCCGGAGAAAGCCGAGGGAGGAAAATGATAACGTTCGCCTGGCACTTAGGTCGTGGCCTGAAAGTTTCCTTTCCTCTCGGCCTGAGAGGCACCAGATGAAAAGGGGTTTTAATGCGAAGTCCCGACTAACACATGGGGCTCCGTGACCACCTAACGACGGAGCAAAACAAAACTCTCAAACATCCTCTTTATGCTAATCTCGACGAACGTCCAACTGGGACATTTCCACCCAGCTGGGCACCAGGTTTGCTGGGTAAGAGGAGGGTAGCATGAAGTCCCGGCTTGAGGAGAACGTCTCTCCTTTTATGGTTCTCATTAATCTGACTCAACCCACACATGTGTTGGTACAAGATTCCTACAGCATGTGTTGTACCTGCCTAACTGGGTGCTAACATTATAAACCACACATCAACACTTCTTGCCCGAGTGTTAATGTCTATTAATGTCCTGCTGGGGAAAAAGGCTCCTAGAGCCTGCCCAGAGCCACAGTTCAAGACCCGTCTGCCGCAAGTTCTAGTCTTGGGGTGTTTGGCTGGCATATTTAATTACGGGGCTTTCCGAAGGGGTGGGGGGAGGCGGTAGTAGGGTGTTGTGCTTGGGTTTCTCAATCTCAAGTTGCTGAGATGACCTTCACACCAGAAGCTAAAACAGCCCCACAGACCTGAAGGAATGGAGGAGCGAGGACTCAAGCACGGGGAATCTGGCTGCTGCCACCCCAGATACCAAATTAGGCGTTCCCCCCCTCTGCTGCGCTGTGATGTTTTGTAACCCAGTGACATAGGGACGGAGAGGCCTTGCCGATGTCACCGCGAGTCGGCCCGCCTGCACGCTTTCTATATGGCCTGTGAAGGGGTGGACGTTTGCCTCCAGCCGTGTCGATTCTGTTACCAAGAGCACGTATGATGTGATTGTGTGTGCGATACACGTGTCACTGACAGAGCGGAAGGAAGCCCACACCGTGCATTCGTTTTGCACAAAATGCAGAGAGTGCTTACTACCGTGTGAACACACACACATACACACACGCATACTTATTAACAGTAAAATAACCAGATGACGGTTTTATATACATCGTGTGCACCTTACCTCAAGCTCTGCTCGGCATCCCACAGACTGCGTTCCTACGCCACACAACGCCATCCCCGCAAATAAAAATAAATAAATAGAAAAGAAAAGAAGACGTACACACAAGCACAACCGTCAAAACTGGATTTGCCCTTCTCTAAATTAATCCAATTATTCAAATGTCAGTTATATCTGTCACAGCCTGGCTCCTTGGGCCGAACCAAACTGTTAAAAATTAAAACTGTTTTACTTCGTTTAGTCTTTCTGCCTTTTTAGTGTAAAATCCACGGTCTCGACAAAAAGTTGTGGGATTTGACACCCAGCGCAACACAACCCTATTGCTGTCGTCCATGCATAATTCACTTTGGAAGTACGCGCTTGCTTTAAAACATCACTAAAATATACATGTAACATATGCTAATTTCACTGCGTTGGCTTGTAAGCTCTCGCCACTAGGTTATATGTAAACTTCGCCAAGTGCATACACTGTACATAAAGGGATTATAAATGAAAGGAAATATCTCTGTCCCTAGCTCTCTGTCTCCAGCCTTGGCCAAACTGACAGCCCCAAATCCCAGCACCATCTAACATGCCCTTCCCGTGGAGAAGACAGCCTGTTCTCAGAGTCTTAATTACATCCCAGCTGACTGCCCAGCATTGCCAAAATCAGGCAACAAACGCTGGCCCTTCACTCACAATATGGTCTGCTAAACAGACTCCTGGTCACACAGAAAGAAACTTTCACAACGTGGAGAAATAAAGGGACAAGCAGGAGATCAAGGGAGAGCATAAATAGTAACCTAGGGGATGGAAGAGAGAGAAACAATTCATCCCCACCACGTAAGAAAAGGAGAAAAAGGGGCGGGGGGGGGGGCGGGGAGAAAAACCTTCTCTTCCCAGAATCCTCAGGCACCACCGCGCGGCAGAATTTTAACAAAGCTATCCTTATTACAATGAAATCAAAGCCCTGCTCCTCCAGCCAAGTACCGCTGCTCCTCAAGATGGGCTACTGATACTAAG
Source organism: Felis catus (assembly GCF_018350175.1). NCBI lineage: Eukaryota > Metazoa > Chordata > Mammalia > Carnivora > Felidae > Felis > Felis catus. The sequence goes on along the minus strand of NC_058382.1, from coordinate 31,554,028 downwards.
ATTCAGTAGATTAATGACTGTGAAGTAAGCCTCACCCACCCCACACAGATCAGGCCATTATAATTACAGGAGAACAGCGTGCAACATTCTACCATTGCAAATGGTATCATATGTTTTCCTGGCTGGTTTGGGGGGAAGGATTTAGCTCATTTGACATGGGCAGAAGTTACCAGTGCCTCACGCTCACATCCACCTGTCCCTCATAGTTACATACGTAAAGTTAAGTTTCTTTCTGTTTGTGATCACATCACATGTAAGTAACAGCAGGTCGCCAAACTTAAGAGGCTGTTGTTGGCTTGCACCGATTCGAAATAGAGGCTAGTGGCATATGCACTTACTTTAGGGAGCTCTGGAAGGCAACTGTTCTCCCGAGCTAAGAGAAATCAAGATCAACAAAAGATCTGCACAGACTGCTAATACAGAGAGATCTGCCCTATGTATTAAAATGCTGTACCCTGACGAGACAAACAGTAGAGTCAAATAGGAGCCCCCAATCAGAAGGTGCAAAGGCAGGTGGTAGAAATTTTACACGTTGACTTCAGGATTGACGTTGTGTTTGCAGGGGTAACATTTATTCAACACAATGGGAACAGTGCCCACTGGCATTCTGTCGTATAGCGACCGCAGCTGATTTGCAATTAAGCTGCTTCTCACATGGGCAACTCTACGTGTCATGCTCCAAGAAGAGCGGGGCGATGGATTTGGTTCTTTTAACGATGGCAGAGGAGCCTCCTGAACAAGGCCGGGCCAGCTAGCTAGTTAAACAGGGAACATAACTCAGGCATGATCAGCGTAATTTACAAAGCACTTAAACATATTTCCTCGTGAAGTTTTAAGATTATAACGTAAGTTGGTATTCTTCTGATTTTACACAAGAGGGAACTGAAAGGTCAGAGAAGTGAAGCGGCCCATTGAAGATAGGAGGGTTTTGGGCGACAGGAGTCTTCGTTTTCCCACTGCCCCGGGCTGTTGCTCTAGAAAACCCAGAGGGACGACAGCATGGAGGTAACTTGAGTATTTCACATGTAGGGAGCTGGAGAATCAAGAGAACACAGGTATCTCCCATGACAGTAAGAGTAGGGATCCGTAGGCACACCTTCCAGCAGGTGGCAAAGACGCCGGGGTGTTAAGAATGCAATTTCCGGTGGGACCTCCCCTCTTCCCCAACACAGCTGCCCGTGAGGAGGGGGGAGTTGTAAGGAGGGAAAAAAGCGCATCAAAGTTAAATACTACTGTCGAGTACCACCACGGATTCCCTCGGTAAAAGAAGCTGATGCCCTCATCCCGATGATTTGGTGGCCCGTGATGGGACGATTTATCAAAGGGGGTCATTATACAGAAATAGCGTAACAACAAGGACACTTCTACAGCTGCTGTTGGCAAATGATTCTGAGACTCGAACTGTTTATTGGGCTTCTGTTTGTCTGTTTGCAGTTTTAACCGTTGGAAAACTCTTAGTTGAAAAACCAGTTTCATTATAATGTAATCTGAGTTCGGCAGGACTTGGCCAGAAATCATAATCCAATGCCTCATGTGCTGCCCTAAAATTAAATCTTCATACCACTTCATTCTTTGGACTGATGTGAGGCTGTAAGACAAGACAGCAAACGATGCGGTCTACCTTCACAGCGCGGAGTAACAGCTATCTTAATGATTCATTATTTTCTGTGAAACTTCAATAATGAAGATTCGGAATCCTTTTCCATTACAGAAACAGACGACACTCAAATTGCATCTTGAGAAGTGATACCAAACATCCTTTGGGGATAAATTCACTGCAATTTGAAGTCTGGGAAGGCAACCAAGATATATAATGGAAAGAACACGGACACATTTAACATGTGCTTAAACAAGAGATTAAAAAAACAACAACAAAAAAACCCAACTTTAAAATCCCAGCCAATGAAAAGGGTCTCAAATTATGCTGAGAAGGCACTGCTTGGTCACCAGCAACCTACATAAACAACTAATAAAGAAAAGAAAACATTTGTTGTCTTCTGGTTCCCTTAAAGATAACGCTTCCTCAAGGTGTGGTACCAGGGGTTGGCAAACTACGGCCTGCAGGCCAAATCCTGCCACCTGTTCTAGTAAATAAAGTTTTATTGGAACACAGCCACACTTCTTCGTTTACAATATGGTCTATGGTGGCTTTTGTGCTAGAAGAGCAGAGCAGTTGTGACAGAGACTGTGTGGCCCACAGGGCCTAAAATATTTACCGTCTGGCCCTTTTCCAGAAGAAGTGTACCAACCCCTGGTCTAGACGAAGACCTACTATGACCCATGCATGAGTCAGCGAACTCAACCAATTCCAAGTAATTCACCCTTATGGAAACTGGTTTAAATTTAGCTTTTGAGAAGTATACTTTGTTTTACATCCCAGCAGGGTTTACTTTTCACAGCAGTGAACAAAAGCCTAGCATCGGGACAAAAGCCTATCAGGAACAACTGAGGAATTTTAGCCATCTGCTTGAAGTTCCTTGCTGAAAGTTCTACTGCTTTCCAAGATAAGAGCAACTGATCTCACAGAGACCCAAATCCAAAACTTGGTACCGTGGCTCTAGCCAGCAACAGCCCCAGGTTTGAGTCCCAACTTCTAAAACTATGTATAAAACATTCAGTGGGAACCACCACTTTCGCTTCTGGGGGCCCACTTTCTTCCTTGGTGAGGACACACTCTACCTCAATGAATTACGAAGAACGAGACAGAAGGTTACAGTGGGTACAAGGCACTTAATGCAAGGTCTGACTCTCTAAATGTGAGCCTAAGAGAAGGAAGGAATTATTTCAGGATTTGCAGGAGAAACTTTCAGGAGTCCGTCCTTTCTACGCATTACTCTCACCTCACCCAAACATTTGCCATCTTAAGAATCTTTTTACTATACTGACCTGGCTATAGGCGTACAAATGAATACCCAGTGCCACCGAGAAGGGTCACTGTCTTCCTTTATTTTTGCCTTTTGAGAGCCCAAATCTCCGTCATCCTCTCCACTGTCTCCATCCTAGGGATCTCCCAAATTCTGACTCCTATTTTATATATAGTGTTATAATGGCCGGTTGCCAAACACGCTCTTGTCTAGGCTCATTTGCTGAGGTCACCACCCTGTTCTCCATGCAATCCCACAGCAAATGAGTCAAACAATCTACGCCCTAACAGTAACTCAACGTATGGAAAACACGAAGTCCAGGTAAGATTTGGAGAGAGGCGCTTATGGCTCATGCTGGTGAAATCCAAAGGCAGAAATTTGATGGAGAATGCGTGCGTGCATGCGTGCTGGGTCTGAAATGCACACGTGCAGTTATTATGTAACAAGTTTTACCTGTGTTACTGTGGTATCTTCCCGATCTTCAAATACCAACGACAAGAATGAATGTGCTTTTGTTTGAAGGACCTCTGGGAGCAAGTCAATGTATGCTTGTGAATCTATTGTTTAAAGATACCTAAAACGGCCGTGAATTTCATGATTTCAAAAAATGCAAGACAGATTAGTCTTGGTTTGGTTTTGAAGAAAAGGCTGGTTTTTCTTACTGGATTTGAGAGTAGGGAAATAAATCTCCCAGGATTTAAAAACATATTCTATACTTGATACTCTATACATATTCTATACCCTTCATATATAAATGAAAGACTAATCTTTCGTTTTCTCGGTGGGCAAAGAAAATACAGATTTCTCATTTTGAACTTTGCTATAAATTACAGTAATTCAATTTCAACAGATTGGAGTTTTCAAAGTATCTTATTAGCAAATTAGCGTGAAGGCCTCTGAGTACAGAAAGTAATGCAGACCACCATACGTTCAGTATGTTGCAGATCCCACAAACTCTACGGACTTCAACTTGCGATGCAAATCCTCCACCATCGACAGTCCGATACTAGCCATTGGCATTCAAAGCACAGATGTCCACAGCGGCAAAGAAAGTACCTGAGTAGGACTTTCGGATGATTCCTTGCAGGCTTCCAGGGGTCCTCACGTCAGGGGACCGTGAACCAGTTGGGAGAACGCCCAGGTGGGGGGGGGGGGGTCAAAGGATGGCGCGAGCATCGGCGCGCGCCCTGTGTCTATCTTCCTTTACTTTGAGGTTTGAGCTTCTCACAGTTGCTTCTCATCAAAATACAGACGAGAGCCTGTCAAAGCTTCCTAATGTGGACAGGAACAAAGCCTTTGGATTCTAAAGGTGAGAGTATGCCCCTGACATTGAAGGAGTTCTGCGATGGCTGCCAGGTGTGGTCTTCAGATAGAAACGGAAGCGACCGCATCGGTTGGGGTCACCTTCCCCCAGAGCGTTCGCTTGAAGGCCAGCATAGTGTTTGCACCACCAGCCAGACCCGAATTCTCGATCCGGATCCCGCCTGGAGCCTTCACCGTCAGTGCTGACCAGAAGCTAAGCAGACAGGCGAATGCTGCAAAAGACATGCTTTCCCATGCTGTCTGCTACAAGCTTCCTGAGGCTGCTCTCTCCTCCGAATATGGTTCATATGTTATTCTGGAAAGTCTCCAAGTCCCCAAACTCGAGGATGAGACCTGGTGAAGGAGGTTAACAGAAATGAGGAGACAGTGAACGGTAACCGGCAGTGAGGCCCAGTGATCTCAGCCTCCGGGAGGCCGAGAGCCTTCAAACCCGTGACATACATATTCAATGGGCTCTCAGTGAAGTGGTGCATTCGAGAACTACCAGACAGAGCCGTGGCTTCCAAAGGGGCCCGGTGGGAAGTCTTATTTCACACTGCCCGCTTGCCTAAGCCTATGCGATGCAGGAGACTCACCGCTCTACCAAGGATGTGTCATGGGTCAACCAGACTGATCACTGTCAGCGCTGGTCATCGTCACCGAATTCCCCAGGGCCAGTCCCAACATATGCTGACTGAATTAGTACCCAAAGTAGATTTCAAAGCAGATTTCAGGTAAAGCTGATAAAAGCCTGCCCAGACCTCAAAGTGGAATGTCCCTGATAATAATGAAACACAAGCCAGTGTGTCTGGCTAGCAAAATCTGTCTTCCCCGCCTCGAACAGAAGTTGGAATCTACCCTGTTAGAATGCACAATAGGACTCCCGTGAATTGGCTCCAAGAATTTAATACCTGTTGCAATTTTCTCCAATTTAGGATCTGAAATAATAACACAGACAGCAATTACCATAAAGAAAAACTTCAGGTGCAACAGCATTAGTTCAACAGCTGGGATCAAGTGTCGGCCCGGGATAACAAATTTCATTCATTTTATCTCCAGCGCTGGAGACATGCTGCTACCAGCTGTAATAGTCAGGAATGTCTGTTGGCTAAATGACTCCGCAGAGCTAGTCAAGTGAGGGCGGCCCGCGACAGTTTAATTGGGCTGCTTGCTAGAACTCTATCTGGGGGCTATAAGCAGTGGACTATAAACAAGCAGAAAGCTGTGCTCGATGCTGAGCAGAGCAGCCTGCAGGAGGAAAGAAAAAAAAAGGAGGGCGTCTGATGGCAGGAGCTCTCACTGACATTGGCGTCAGGTTGGCTACAGGTGAACCGAAGCAGTGTGCTGCAGCTGCAAAAGGAAGGCGGGGTTAAGAGAGCAATCATTGATCTTGTATTGATTTCCGGACACCGTGTCCTAGATCCGCTCCCAGATAGAACGACGGGTTTTGGTTTTGTGCTTGCAAGAGACAGAAATGACTAGCACCAGCCCTCCTGTTTCCTCCTGTTTTCTGATCGTATTTCCTTTAGAGACCTGCCACCCGTAGATTTTTTTTTTTTTTCTCTTCTTCCCCGGACGGGGAAATCCAAACAAGTTTATCACTGCAGAGAGATTGAGAGAGAGAGAGAGAGAGAGAGAGAGAGAGAGAGAGAGGGCTAGGGGCTGGTTAATCAGCCATTTGTCTCTGCTGCTCTGGATCTGGGAGTCAAGGGGTCGAAACCGAGCACAATTGGGCCCTTTGGTTTTATCTCAGGTAACCCCCCGTCTCTGGTAATTGAACCCATTCCTCGCGGTCAAGGTTCCTGTCACTCATATTCAATGTCTGTCATTACTGAGAAACGCTTCATGTCATATTACACTGACAGAACCACTGCAGAAAGGCTAGCAAGATTCCCCCAGCACCAGAGGTAAGACAATAGGAGCCTCTTTCGGACCAGTGATGTTTAACATTTTATGTGCTGACACTGTGTCTGTAAGCACGATATAATGAAAGTCTAGTAAATGGGAGATGAAAATTCATCCTCTCCCTCCTTCGGGGGCTGCCAGGCAATATCAGAAATAAAACAAGTTGGCAACTCCAACGATACCCGCCGCCCCAGGGCCACGGCAGGCGTTTTCCGAGGCCGGCACGTGCGTTCACGCACGGACACGCGCACGACGTGCACACACGTCCCCGGTTGGGTGGGACGTGGCTTGCGTCCCAAAAAAGAAAAAAAAAAAAAAAAATCCCTCACTTCTCCCTCGGCAGGGCATGAGTCACTGTCACAGGGTCGCTAAGCTCAGAAATCAAACCGTCCTCTGAACGGGCTCTGACGCTCTCCGGCCATGAAAGGCAGAGAGAAGAGACGGCCCGAGAGCGCCTCCGACAAAGAATGGCTCCACCGTCCTGTCTGGAAGTGTCACGACGAGTTCTGAGTCCGCGTGTGCCTCCGACGGCTGCCTGGGGGCACAGAGTCTGCTCCTGAGGACCATCGACTCCTGACCTTCAAAGCCTTCAACGTACTCTTCCAGCAGCATCCTTCGTTTCCTCCAAGCGGCTCGCAATGGGGTGAACAGTCGTGTCTGCCTCACAGGGCTGCCGTGAGGAGTAAATGACACAGCCCAGAGTACCAGTTACGATGGTTCCCTGGCTAATGGAACGGTGCCCAGGACATAGTAACTGCTCACTAAGTGCCTGCTACAGTGACAGTAATAAAATAATAATATGATCAGTGCTATTCGCATTCTCAAATCACCCTGTTTATATTAATAATATGACATCTCTCTCTCTTTGTTTTTGCTTTAGGGTGACTGCTTTCCACGGCTCTCTTCTCCTTGGCATCGAGCGGTGGGCATCAGCGCCCCCCCCCCCACCCCGAGAATCTGTCAGAAATGTGAACTGTCCAGAGGAAGGCCGGCAGTCTGAGTTTCACACGCCCGCAAGGTGATCCTAACATGGGTTCCGTGGATGGCGGGCGGCAGACGGCAGAGGCCTCGGCCTTGGGGACCTGACCTCCTGCTCTGGAATCCCAGCTCCTCTGCCTCCGGGCCCCCGTGTCCCTGCGAAAGTTACTCAACATCTCTTTGCCTTGCCTTTTCTCCTGTTAAAATTAGGGGATAATTAAAAAAAAAAAAAAACAAAAACACACATTGTAATAGTTGAGTTAATTCACGTTAAGCACTTTAAAAAGTACCTGGCACGGAGAAGCACTCAATAAAGCCTTAGCTAGTACTGTAATTATTTGGGATTAACTGAGTAAATAATACATGAGAAGCACCTGAGTGCTTATTAAACGTTCAATGAAGAGTTATTATTAGCAGTCGTATTTATCTGATTTCAAGCCTCCTGAGGGCAGAGGACCCTGCCTTCCTGATCCATAACCCCCTGGAGCTCACCAGAGGCTGTGCCGTAAACAGGTGGCTCTGAAAAACGGTCTGCTACTGGGCCTCTGTGGTAAATCCAGAGACCCAGGCGTCAGGCCGGGCACTTGTTTGGGGTTAGTGCCTTTGTTGGCCGGAAGACAGAGAAACAGGGATGATTCACTTTGGCTTCCGCAGCTTTCCTGAGGCCACCAGCCCGTGGGCCGACTGTCTTTTTGCACGGATCTCTCCTCCCCAGTTCCAAGGCTGCTTTCGCTAAAGGTCACACGCCCCAAGCCTAGTAACTTTGGATTTAAAAATCATCTTGACTTGATATTTTAGAGGGAACATGGCAGGCTTAGTGAGTTTAATCTCTCTCTCTCTCTTTTAATACACCGGGGGTGGGACACCTTTTAACCTACCTGACAAAGCTTTAAAAAAGCTTCAGCTTCGGAACTGACTGCAGCCTGAAGCAGAATGTAAAGGCCGGCCGGGAGCTTTCCACGCTGGAGGGGGGGGGGGGGGGCAGTCCCACAAAGAGGCACGATCGCTCGGCACTCCTCTGCCATAAACCAAACCATATTCGCAAATTCATCTCCCTCTATACCCCCTCCCTGGAGAAAATCAAAATTGGCGGAGGAAAAGAAACCGCTCGCCTGCCAGTGGCTGGCCGCCTTTGAAGGGTCTGCTTCACTGACCTCTTCAGATAGCCAGGTACGCACAACGCCAAGAGTATTAAAAAGCTGGTTTTGCAGCAGAGGAATGAACTAACCTGTTTGGGAGGAGTTTCCCCTTTAGACGAGGTGATAAATAATAAATGTTGCCTGTCACTGTATTAGGAGAGACCATGCTACCCACAGTTACTATAAAAGAGCTAGTCTGTACAGGCACACAGCCAGTCATATAGCTAATCCAGTAGTCAAAACCGTAAATATTACGTCTATAGGAAGGTCTGCTATTTACCCAATAGAAGATAGGATTCCGGCAAACACATGATTCCAAGCTCGCCACCATTAGCAGGAAATAGTCTCTAAGTGTCTAAACAGACATTTCTAATGACCCTGACAGCAAAAAGAATGTAGTGTTTGCTTTTTTTTAAAAAAATATTACATTTAAATCTAGTGGACAAATTCCATGACCTTGATGACTGTTTCTACCGTGGTTCCGTGTAACAACAGGTTACTGACGATGCGAGATTTTTTTTCCTACTTCTAGCAGTAGAAATTTAGGGGACAAGAGAATTGAGTAAGCTATCTTTGGATTGATCCATGGGAGCGACATCAGGTAAACCCAGGTAAGAGGGACAGAAGCTGAAACCACGGTGGCATAAAAAGAATTCACGTGTCTCTCCAAGGCATTGTCACTATTAAATCAGTCACGATACTACGTCAAACACAATCCCTGCGCCACGGGCACAGGCCCCATTCCCGCCACTATTCCCACTCTAGACAGATCCTGGAAAGAATTGATACCGCCCAGCTCCCCACACGGTCCATTGGTAACTGTTTTTTGGAGCCCCACACTTCAGACAGCACGGTTTCAGATCTCAAAGCGCCACACTCTCAAGAATAAGAATGGATCCTATTCGCCAAACCAAGTGGGGAAAGCACACTGCAAAGATATTTCTAATGCTGAAATTTACATTGCCAAATGTGCCTGTCAAATCGCGGTTTAATTACCTTGGCCCCCATGCCTCTTATAATCACCTGTCATTAGCAACAATGCTTGCATCTGTTTACACGTCTGTCAGATGCCAGCCCAGCTGAAGCCAGGGGAGGAGAAGACCTCTAGTGGGAGATGGCCTCCGTTGAAAAAAGGTCACCTTAAAGTTGACCCATCTCCATCCAGGGCCATCCCTCAAAAGACAACCTAAGGAGGAGACCCCTGGAGCAAACATCTGAATGGTACAGAAGCAAATTTCAGCCAGGCTTGTTTGGAGATTCCAAGACCAGAGAGGAAAATGGTGTGTGTGGGGGCTGGGGGGGGGGGGGTGGCTCGTGGGTGTGTTACGCCTCCTCTCATGACACTTGTGCTTTTGCTTCCAGGAAGTAACCCTACATTCCAATGGTTTTGGGGTCTTCCCGCCCCTGGTGTCCTCCTCAACCCTGCAAGGTCGCACCCGGCCCCTTCTTCTTCCATGAATGCTCCTTTCGTCCGCCAGGGGCTAGATCTGGTGTTCCTGCCACTTGGTAGCTGCACTGCCTCCTCTATTGGAGCTGATTTTCTCCCCAAGACGGGCTTCGTGATAGGCCACGTGCTCCCTAGAGTCCTCTTGCTTCCCCACATCCCTCAAAACAAACACAGATCCTTCGGTTTTGACATTTTAGCACATCAACCGGGTATGGAGATATAGGGCTATTCAAAAGCCTATAATAATTTTTTAAATGTTTATTTATTTTGAGAGAGACAGAGGCAGAGAGAGGGAGAGAGAGGGAGGCAGAGAGAGAGAGAGAGAGAGGGAGAGAGAGAATCCCAAGCAGGGTCAGCACTGTCAGCACAGAGTCCAACGTGGGGCTTGATCTCATAAACCATGAGATCACGACCTGAGCCACGATCAAGAGTCAGATGCTCAAGTGACTATGCCACCCAGGTGCCCCAGAAGCCTGGGTGATGTCGTTAGTTAGCGGGTATCCTCGTCACCACCCACCCATTTTTCATGCTAGTGGGGAGTCAGACACAACTTAGGGACCCTTAAGATTAATGCCAGACTCCAATCTCAATAAAGTTCCCAGATGATGCTTCGAAGTGGCCACGTGCAGATGGAAACACAAGAAACTTTCTTACTAACCCTGCCAGAGAAAGCGATAACCAGGGTACATTAAGGTTCTGCCCTAAAATGAGGCCCACCGAGGATTCGGGAATGAACCAGGTTTCTACAAAACATCTCTTCTACCCTCATTTGTGCTTCCCGCTCTCACTCCCGCCCGACCAGCCTTCCTCAGTACGTTAAACATGAGCCTCTGTCTTTGCCCACTAACAACGTGAGCCCGGCTTTAACCGATGTCCCCACCATGTCGCTTCTGGCTCAGCAGCCTGTGGGCTCCACTGTGAAGGCTGCAGGGAGGCCCGGTTGGACACGCTGGCCCAGCTGGAACGGCGGGGCCTCTTTACTCCACTTTCTGAAACTTAGAGACTTGTAGCCCTTTCTCTAACCTGTAACCATACCAGGGCCCTTCCTGAACGGCCTTCTCGGGAGTTCTGCCCTTCAATTTAGGGCAGCCGATACCTCCCTTTCACCTTCTCTTCTATTTGACGTTAACCTCCCTTTCACCTTCTCTTCTATTCGACGTTAACCTTCCTCTCACCTTCTCTTCTATTTGACGTTAACCTTCATGGATCGGTATATTCAATGACAGCCATCGCATGAACCCACGTTTTGGGGCTGGCCAAGGTGCATCACCTTACCTTAAATGACAAGGTAACGTCGTTTTGTTCTAGGAGAGGATTCCAAACCCTCTCCACACGTTGGGGTAGGTTTAGGGGGAGAAAAAAACCGTGCTTGTTTTCGAATGCAAAGAATGGTGGGGCTGCAGACTGCCATGTTTCTAATATGCATCTTAAAAGAAGATTATTTCTTTTCCCTGCGGAGACATCAGAGAACGCTGAGTTTCCCCCACCAACTCTAGTTACTGACTCTTCTCTTTTAAGATGTGGTCACGTAGGGCCGTTCTCCCCCTCTGCCCCTTGTCTCTTTTGTATTTCAAAATGGGGAGTAGAAAACGGTGGACCTTCTTCCTATGTATCAACAATCTGTGAACACCTCTTCCTTGACAAGCCTCAGAGCCGGCTCCCGGGCACTGCCCTTTGTGCAGGACTCCAGCCTCCATTACTGAGTTTAAAGCTATGGATGAAGAAAACAAAAATGCACTTATTCTACGGATGTGCGTTGGGGGCAGCTACTCGAGGGCATTTTACTAGTTCAAGATGGTAAAAGAAATCAGCCATAGCTGGCACCACCACACGTTGTTTCAGAAAAAAAAATGCACTGTGGAGAACTGACACTGTACTTATAATTTTAAAAGATTTGCTCATTTAAACCAACCGGCAGTATTTTCTGCCACATAATGGAGAAATTCACGGGATGCCGGGCCCCCTCATGGCTTCTGTGGCCATAAAAGCCCCTTCATGCTGGATTTTTTATATTTGGTAAATTAATAGTTTACTGTTCCAAGATTCCTACGTGTTTATATTATTGCTTCTCGAACATAAAAGTTTGCAGTTGTTATGGAAACATATGGTAACATTTGCTGCTAAATTTTAAATGCATTTTCTACCCCTGTTACACACCTGAAATGAAGCCAAAAACCCTCTTTGCTTTACATTAGACTGAAATCCAAACTGGTCTGGGTGACTATAAATGGTTACTGTTTGTCTTGGCTCCTACCTGTATCAGATTTAGGCTGAGGAATCTTAGGGAAGAAATTACACGGGATAAAATGGATATTTCAAAATTACAAGGCCTACAATTCCAGTGGCTCCAAATATCAGCTTTCTGTTTCATCTCAGCCTGCCAGAAAGAACATGGTGGGGCTGCAGAATAAAAGATCGACAACATTTACTCTCCAGAGCCAAATGCTTCTTGTTTTGATTATACCGGTGGAGGAGACTTGCAAATCCTGATCAGTTTAAGTCTTGTTAGCAAATTAGATGGTTGTAGATTACAATGGTGCGAGACACGAGTTGTACCCCCTCGGCTTCAGCTGGAAATGACAGAAGTATAAATTCTTTCAACCCATTTTGTTCTGCAATTTTCTTCTTTGAGCGCCTCACAATTCTCCAGTAATTGTTCGTGATGACTTTTGGCCCATGGGGAGGCTGGCTTGGAAACATGCACCGGACAGGTTTTCTAAGTGGCCCAATTACCCATTTCTCCATACCTTAACGCCTTACCCAAGTCAGGCTTCCTTGTGCAATGGAGCTAGTCATAAATACTACTGAAGAAAACGAAGCAATTTGGCTTAGAAAAACATCAGATGAGAAAGACAGATGCGAATGCTTGCCTGCTTGAGCATTTTTCTGGGACTTTCAATCAAGATAAACCAAGAGTCAGGAGACAGCGTCAAATGTGTGCCTTTGGTCTTGCTCTGGGACCTGGGAGACCTAACTCCCACCTATGTCGTGGTCTGAGGGCCATGTTCTTTTATTCATCTCAGAGCATTTGTTACGAGTTGCAATTAGTTTTCAGAGGTTAACTCTCTGTCTTTTCTTTTTGGGAATATAACCTTGCTATTTGCTAAAGAGGTTCACTTACGTTTCAGACAAGAGTAAACACTCTTCTATATATTTGAAGTGACTAGGGAAAAGAATTATGATGCTTTTCTAAGTGCAGAAATATAGAAGTTGCCGAAGATTTTGTGCATTTCTCACTATCCAGAGAGGTCCCTGGACAGTAAGCGTTAATGCGGCAATTCTGCCCTCATAGTACCTATTTGGAGGGTTCTGTGGCAGTGACTGAAAAAAATACGATGATACTCTCCCTGCCTCCCTGCCTTTTTTCATCAACTCGAATAAAGGATTTCAAATTCTAAGGCATCTGTTCTAGTATACATTCAGGATGCTCTCTAAGGAAGCCAAGAACTCAGGATATAGTCACAGCAGGGCCTGAGGCAGGTCAGAGCCCTCAGAGCACATGGATGGTTACCGCATTATTAGATTATACATGAATATATGTAATATATACGAATAATATAAATACAAATACTCTGTTATTTATATACATAAATAATATATATACTCTCACACGCAGTGTTGTATGTTTTCATGTTGCTCCACCCTTCTGCTTCGTCTCTGGAGGGCAGACAGAAGGTGACATTTCTCAACCATCGAGACGTAGAAAAATGCAGTGATTAAAAAGTGGACACAAGACCCTCACTGCCGGGGCTCAAGTCCTAGTTCGGTCACTTACAACCTTTCTGTTATTGTTGGTAAATTCCCTAGCCTTCCTGGGTCCTATGTACCTTACCTGTGAAGTGGAAATGAAAGTGGCACTTCCTTTTTGCACGAAGAGTAAATAAAGACATGTGGGTAAAACGCTTAGAGGACGACCTGGCATACAATGAAGATGCACTGAGGTTAGCTGCTATTATTAATTAGGATGATGATCCTCATCTTCTTCATAATCAAGAGCATGATGATTGTAAAACACAGGATTCCTGACCCCTTTGGTTTGTAAGGCCAGTGCTTCCTAACCTTTGATGATGCGATCCACCGTCATGATTCGTGGCGACAGCCACGGACCACTTACATTGTACGTCTGGCATTTTTCTTTAAAACAACTTAAAAAAAAATTGTTTTTAACCCCAAAACTTAAAGACTGACTTCACTCTTGTCCTCAACAATCTCACCTGAGAACCATGGATCCAAATGCTGATTATGCTTTTCTAATCTAAAGCAAAATACATTACCTTTAAACTTAAAACATGTTCGTGGGGGTATGACAAAATCATCGTGTGCGTCCTCAGTGCATGGGTTTTACGCTCCAGGAGCGTCTGAGCTAGGCCTTGGCACGTGTCAGAAGGGCCTACCTGGGCATGAACCAGGAGGCATTTTTAGACTCGACACACACCCGCCGCCCACGACTCTCTGCGTGGACAATACGCAGCCTCGTCAAGAGACCGAACTTGTGTGACCGTCACTAGGCTTACTTTCACTTAGCACATACTCAGGTCTGAATTCTGTCTCGGTGCTAAAGGACCGAAAACCATTCCCTTTCATTAGCCTAAGTTCCTAGTAATGGGAGCGTCGTGTTGTGGGGAGACTGCAGACAGGGGGAGGCCCTTGTGAACGAAAAAAATGCCACTATGCGCAGAGGTCTCGCCCCATCTCTTGCAGACCGGATTAAATGTATTCTGAGCCCTGCGTGAACCCATTTTCATGTGATACAGTCGGTACAAGAAAAGATTAATTACTTAGGAAAAACAAGCTAACATCTCTACAGCAAATATATCATCGCCATAGAGCACGGGACATAGAGGTTTGCGCCTGCATCATTAGCTCAGCTGTAATAAATGAGACGCTCTATGTGATGTATAATATGGTAAAGAAAACACAGCTGTTTGCTTCTGTAGGGACGTGCATAGGTGCCCTGCACCTGAGTCTGCAAACACTTAATAAGCCCTCAACAACAAAGCTGCGTCACTCAGAACCGCGATGGCTGAAAACCATTATCCATGGATAATTAACTATGTCACGACACTGAGGTCCTAACACGAGGTCCTCATAATTCCCCACTAAGGGAAAGACAGTAAGACATTATTATATTACTAACGTTTAATAAGACGACTGTTCTATTTGTGTGTTATTAATGCAAGCTGTAAGTTACAGCAGCGTTTGAATTACTGTTAGTTCTGGGCACTCTATCGCTTGAAGGGCAAAGTAGCCCTCTGAGCTTAAGAACCATAAAGAAATATTTCCATTTGGGGCTAAAAATGTTTTTTAAGTGCTACTTGCAATTTGTTCGGTTTATTTTTCCTCGGATCACACGAACACATCTACGGCGCACACGTATCACCGGACAAGCCGTCGCTGAAACGACCAATGTTAAGGCAGCTTAAAGCCGCACACGCTGTAAGACATTTTCTAGTGAACTCATTTGATTTTTAGAAGAGCCCATGGTTTTGCTTTCCTCCAAGCATCCCGGTCATTTTGAGACTCTCCCCTACAACACAAAGTATTTAAATTTCTCGGTAACAAGGCTTTCTGACTGCTTGAAGACAAAGGCCCCTCTCCATTTATTAAGACGACTTCCTACTGTGTGGAGCTGTTCTTTACCTCATAATTAAAATAGCACCTGAACAGGACCATCTGCGAACGCAGATTAAGTTTTTACAAAATGCGAATATCTTTTCGTTTCTTTTCTGCCAAATGCCTCTAAATCTCATACGGGTTTTGTGTGACATACCAACAACCACACACGCGCGCGCGCACACACACACACGCATGCTTAAACACACACAAAGCATGCTTAAGCACACACAAAGCATGCTTAAACTTTCACTACAAAAAAAATAAAATAAAAGGAAGAGGAAAGGAGGATAAACATTTTACTCCTCACTGCAATCTTCCGTGCCTCAATTAAACCAATAAATTAACGTATGGCTCTGTGATTTGCTCTAAGAATGAATGAACCGTCAGCCTTTGCGTTCTGCTTCTAGGATTCTGTGAGTTTACGGGAACCCAGAGACACGGTGTGCCACTTAATTTCCCTCTTCCTTTTTCAAATACACACATTTTGGAAAAGACATTATTTATACAAAAGGCTGCCAAGACCCTGGGTTAGGATGGATTTGGATATACAGACTGTTTCACAAGCTAGTCTTATTTAACCAAAATAAAGTCTCTTAGGGAGTTTTTTGCACAAACTGCAAATCCATAAATGCAGAGATTATAAACATTGATACAGACATTTCTTCCAGAGGGTTTTCTGACCTGATGTTAACTTTACATTAGAAATTCATGTTTCTTTAGAAATGTTGGCTTATTTTAGGGAAATGGTTCCTTTGGTACAGTTGGGGCTGTGATGTCAACCTGGCTGCATTCTAACAGCCCTTATGAAATATTTACAATGAAATTTAGCCACGCATGCGTAACGGCTGACTTCAGCGGCAGCCAAGGTTTATGCGTACCTTTTTCTTTTTATTAAAGGAAAGAAATAGTTTTTATATTTTCCTCTTCTCCAGAAGATCAAACCCACATGTATTTAACAGCTTCCCAGACCACACCTCCATGCGGGCATCGGTCCGGATTAGTGAGACTGAAAGATTATTCTGACCACATGACATCTTTGAGCCATGAGAGAACAGCTGGGTTCCCCCAAGGTGGAGCCGGGGTGAGGCATAAACTTGAGGATGCAACAGGAGAAACGGCGATCGCTAGCGGAGAAGCCCCTGCCCTTCACCCCCGCGAATCAGACCCTTCATCAGATTCAAAATTGCCAACATTCCTGCAGACACCATTTCAATGGTGACAATGAGCACCACATACAGCGCATTTGCTTCTGAAAACTCTCATATGCTTTCTCTGTAAAAGAAGAGACTGTTGAGTTAGAGGCAAATATATATGTGTGCGTGTGTGTGTGTGTGTGTGTGTGTGTGTGTATACACACGTGTATACATATATACACGTGTATATACGTATATATATATATATATATATATATATATTTCCTCCAAGCAAGAACCCACAAAGAGTAGAGAACAATGTTACAAGGTCACAAAAGGCAGTGCCCAGATCGCATCCTCATCTCCTGGCCAGGGTCATTGTCTCTCTTGTTGAGAAGCGTGAGATAGCGGAGAAGAGTTTTCCTACAGAGCGGGCAAGACTTCCATTCTCTCTCAGATTCCTATCCACACCATCTGGTCTCCAGGCAGGTATTGATTAAGTAGCCTGTATAATTTGAATTTCTAACATTTAACTAACTAACTAACTAACTAACTAACTAACATTAAATAACTAACATTTAAACAGAAGACATCATAAACACACACACACACACACACACACACACACACACACTCTCTCTCTCTCTCTCTCTCTCCATTTTCCACTTCTCTTGAAAATGTAGAGGACCTAGTAACAAGGATCTGGCCTCCTGGCAAGGCTGAAGAGGGGCCGCCTACTTTGGACTGGGTGTGCACCTCCCATTCACTTCAGCCCCACCTCTGCGCCTTCGTTCACCTGGGGTACCTGCCAGGCCCCGCGGGCATTTGGGCTTGCAACCCTTTGTCCACATTCACTAGAAAAGTCACAAGTTCCCAGGTACCGTGCTGCTGTCGTTAAGAGCTCGAAAGGACGCCTCCTTGGGAAAGTCCGGTGTCTCTTTGGGCACGATCTCACTGTTGCACGGTAGGCCCTCCTCACCCCCTCAAAATCGGTGTCATTCTCCTAGTGACACAGCCCAGAGGTGACGGCCTCACGTGCCTCGGGGCAGACAGGAAAATGCTCCGGAATATCCAGGGAGAGACCGCCAGCGCAGGGACGAGGCTGGGCTCCCGAGCACTGTGTGTGTGTGTGTGTCACTCTACTCCAGCCCGGATGTAGGTTTACACGTGCGGGCGTCCTCGATACACCCTCGCTGCCTCCCCTGCCGCGGCCTGCTTGCCATGCTTGCTGGAAGATACTGTGCTTCACACAGCCCCCCGATTCTCAGAGGCCCCCCAGAGCTCTCCAAGCGAGCGTAACATGCAGAATTCCGAATGAAGAACCAACAGCAGAAAGATCATTTACAGGAACTCTACAAACAAGCTAAATGAAAGACTGGTGTTCAGTCATTAAAAATAATAATGCTAAGGGCCCCGAGGGTTGGAATGTAAAGCTTACACGTCGTGTGAGGAGGCAGGGGGAAAAAAAAAAGAAAGAAAGAAAGAGTGTGTTTATTATCCCAATAAGATAACCTGCTAATTTATTTAGTAGGCAATTTTAGAGTACATTCGTTCACGGTGAAATCTCACTTTATCAGATTACGGGAACAATAACAACCGCAAATAAAATGCTCGTTTCAGCGCAGGGCTTTCCGGGGGGCTGCAGGGAGGCATCGCCGGCCCCCCGCCCCTCGGCCTTCTGCTGTCTCCCGGCCCAAGCCCGGAGTCAGTTATAGAGTTATCTCTCTCACACTTTGCAGATGATGCCTAACATCATGACAACAGAGAAGAGGAAAGGTCTCCGGACCTGCCTACCTACAACAAGTTTCTGTAAAGTAATGAATACAGACAGCTTGGGGACCATCCACCTGCGCTGCCTGCCTCTTCCTGCCTGCGAAGGGAAACCACCAGGGATTGGCAGAAGGTACTTGTCTGACAGGGCCAGGACAGCCTTCCTCCTCGGTGACAGCCCGGGCCTCCCCTCTTCAACTTGACCCACCCTAATTCCTTCACAATGCGGCAGCGAGGCAGCTGACAGGAGCAGCTGCGGTTCCTAAGCGAGATGGATGGAATTTTCCTAACTAGTTCCCCAAGTTACATTTTACCTTCAAGATAATTTATGAGCTGCTCTGGAGCCTTGAAGAGACAATATGCTTGCCATAAAATTAACTGTAACAGTCTTGTAGGTTATAATTAACACTGGGAGGGTAGCACCAACTGGACGAAACACATGGCATAATTGATGGTAAGACTGGAAATGAAGCAAGCTAACAAAATCATTACGGTGCGCGCTGCCTTAGCAAAACCTCTGCTTTGCGAGGGTTAATTACAATCGCCTTCCAGGGCCCATATTCCAGTAGGGGAAGAGGCCAGAGCTGGGCGGCGGGGGGTGGAGGCTGTGCCGGCAAGGCCCCGGGGCACCCGGACGGGCACGGAGGCCGGGTCTGGTCTGGAAGGAGAGACACATCCGAACCGAGAGCATCTGGCAGTGTGGGCTTCCTGGAGCTCGGGCTGAGCCCTACACAGGTCTGCCTGACAGACATGACTTCATTTTCTCGGTCAATAGCATCTTTTTCAGCGATGAAGAAGATATGGATGAGAAGAGACTCAGAACTTCCAGAATGCCCTTCAGGAGGCTCACGATATTTATTTAGAATACGACAGAACTAAAGCATTTCAACCTGACGGGGGCACGCCTTCGCGAAAAATGAAGATAGGTCCGCTAAACCTGAAGGTTTATTGAACTAAAAAAGTACCCTGTCCAGAGGAAGAGTATGGAGAGAAAGCTAATCAGGAAAGTGTCAATCATTCCCATCTTGGAAAGTGACGCTCAACTGTTCCTTTCGGGCAGATACTAAACAGCCTGATCAATACCTGAAAACAGACTCTCGTAGGCACACTGGAATCATTCAGATCATTTCAACTAGTAATGTGAAGGGGACTGACCTATTTTTGTTTTGTGATCTGTTTTGTTTTTTGTCCTGGGACAAGATGCTGAAACTCACTCTGATCCACGATGCAACAGTGTCCCCTACAGGCCGCCGGAGCTGTGCCTTACCACCCCTCACCCCCCATTACTGACTGCCTCAACCGAAAACGGAGTGAAACTTTTATCTAGAACCCGGAATATACATTACAGCGTAAATTTGTCAAACACACTGGGGACATCCCAAGATAGAATAAGAGCATGACTCTCCACGTGCGGTAAATGGTTTTCTAGGCATAAACACACCGTAGAACTGGTGAGCGACCCGTCGTACAGCAGATAAATGCTATCCGATCACCCAAAGGGAGCCCACTCAAATCAGCCTTGGCTAACCAACCCCGCCTCAAAATTACCCCACTTAGAGGATTTACAGATTCTTGAGGCTAGACTTTGATGTTCTCATCTGCGCCCCCTGATCCCTCCTTCTCAAAGATTGTAACCAATATAAAAGAACGGCATAGCGATAAAGGTAATGACTCTCCTTGAAAAGGCTTACTTCATAAAGCGCGGGCTGCAAATTATTTCTTTAGAGAGAGCGAGGCACCCGCAACTAAAAAGTGCCGAACATGTTTAGCTACCGGAGGAAATAAACCTTTACAAATGCACACCTGCTGTTCTCCACACTGGGAAGGATCCGGGAAGGGCTCGAAGCCCCATGTGGGGAGACCCACTTCAAAGCGCCGAGTGCACCTAGGAGTGGTGGCAAGGCCTTGTTGCGGCTCCCTTCTGCCACCTCCGCTGTTAGCTGTGCTGCCTTGGGTAAGTTACTCTGTACCTCTCTGCCTCTAGCCTCTCATCTCGTAAAACATGAAAAATCCGAGCCCTTAGTGGGTTCTCAACAAATGTTAGCAGCTCTCTCTACTAGAATTAGCACAACTGTGCATTTCAAGGACAGTGGAGAGAGGGAGGGAGGTGAACTGAAGTCATCAGGGGGAACACCTCCCCTACCTGCAGCTGCCCCCGGGGGTCTCACTTATAGAACCGCGCCTTGTCCCTTGTCCATCGGGCCACCTGGATCACACTGCTTCTCTTTTAGGTGAAGCTGCTGAGACACGGAGTGCCTGGCCCAGAGTTCATAGCTGGAGATAGGATGCAAGCTGGAGTTCAGGCCTCGGTCAGTTCTATGTGACCGTGCTTAGAGCAGAGCCTGGCACGGGGCAAGATGCAGCTAGTGTTCATCTTCACACCGATTCAGCAATGTGGGGCCCCTACCGCGAGGCTAGGATTTTACACGGGGGCTTGCTCTCAAAGGATGAACGTGGCTGGGCTCATACAGGCTTTCCTGTCTTGATCTAAAGGTGATGGGTACTTTTTACTGAGCAGCTAATATGTTACAGATACTTGCTCAGGGTGTTTTACACGGAATCTGTCAGTCAGCCCTATGAAATAAGCTCCGTTATGATCCCCTGTGCAAGTTACAAATGAGAAAATTGAGGTTCAGAGTGGTTACGTGACGTCTCTATAATTGCCTGGAGTTATGGACACGGATCCAAGACTCAAACAACCTGCTCAGGATCTACGCTCCCAACCTCTAGGCCACGTTACTGAAATTTGCTCTGAGAGAAACCCACACCCCCCCCGCCCCTCCCCCCACACCTTTATCATTGAGAACTAGATCTCTCTAGAAAGAGGCAGCCCAGATTTTCTCCCATGACCCATAACCACGTATAGATTTCTCGCCTATTTCCCACTCCTTCTGAAGACAAAGTGCTACCTACCCACTCGCAGCCAACACAATTTCACAACGGAGCGGTATTCCCCAGAATGGCTGGGCACACAAGTGAGAGTCACACAAGAACACTGCCCCTCTCTTTTCACTTTCTTCGCCCAGGATCCTGACTTAAACTCCTTCACAGCACTTAGGATACTGCACCGCCTAATGTACTTCCCCTGGTCAAGTCTTACTCATCTCTATAATCCCAAGGCCTACGATAGAGTCTGGTAGCAGCCAGGCACTCGATAAATATTTGCTGAATCAATGCGTGACTGACAGCTTGCTCACGCTAACTATAACCACCGTTTATTACGTGCCGGAGTCCATTAACACACACGCACTCCCCCAACACCTACCAGGCAGGGACGGCTTCCCTCTGAAGAGATATTTGTGGGTGTAACACAGCCTGCATTTGAGCCTTCGCAAAGTGAAGGCCTTTAAGGTGACACACCTTTTTGAGAAGTCCCTGGGAACCAGAGTGCAGACTGTCTAAGGAGAAATGAATGCTATGGTGTTCCTTAGAAACCGGTATCCCACGAACAGCTCACAAATGTGACTCGCCAGAACCGGAAGGGTAAGTTTTACAACAAGGGATCATTTTATGACGAAGATCCAGAAAAGGACGTTTTCGATCTTTCTCTCGACTGCAGGATCGTATTTTGGTTCTACTGAGTGTTGTTGAATACGCAGGATTATGGGAGTTACGGTACCTTTCCCCCAAGACATTTTCAGAGCTCCACTTAGGGAAGCAGTTCTGGTCTCTCCTTCCACTGAGAACACAAGCTCCAGGGGACAAACACTCACAACAGTGCTGTTCCCTGCTGCCTTTCCAGGACCCGGAACAGTGCCCGACAAAGAGCAAGCCCTATTTGATAAGTACTTGTTGGGTAAATAAATGAATCAATCGATGCTTTCTCGAAAAGTTTAAGAAGCACTGCCTGTAAGAAGTAAGTCAGCAACCGATCACGGTCAGGGTCCGCCAGGAGGAGAGCTCATACCGAAGCCTATGTGTTGATTTTACAAATAAAATGCGCAGAAGTCAATTGGCTTTTGTCTCCCATAAAACGGTTCAAATGATGACAGTAACAATGGTAATAACATCAACAACACTGGCCTCCTTAAGATAAGTTGCTGTATCTGGGAAAAAAGGTAACCCTATCTCTAGACGCATTTAATCCTCGCTCTAAATTTACACAATGCTTCAATTCCTACACATTTATGAGGAGGTTTTATGGAGTTACTGGGTTTTATGGAGCAATCGGGTTCAGATACACACAGGATATTCTTCTGCTAAGGGCCACGGAAAGCAGAGATTGCAATTATTAAAGAAGGGACAGATGCACTAGAAGGGAAAGGCATAGATGTCAGCTAGCAGGCTAGCGCCTCCCTCTTTCTCCCTGGAAGCTCCTTCATTTATTCCGCCCCAACCCTGCTGACCAAGTCAGCCGGTTGCAGGGGACGGCTACGGAACCGCAGATCCCACAACTTCTAGTTCCCGACGAACTCAGCCAGAAGCAGCAGCCCCCCTCCCTAACGCAAGCGACAGTGGCTGACACGTCCAAAGGACTCCGTCACGTGCCGGCTCAGAAGAGAATTATATCAGCCTCATCTCATAGCCCGTCCTCGGGGCTGGTGGCGCCACTTCTGGTGACCAGAGTTCCCGAGGGCGCCACACAAATTCTGGCCCAGATGTCAGGTCACCAAGGCTGATGCTGGTCACTGTGCGCTGATATCATTAAAGCCACATCAGGATATTAGCAGGTAGCCTGCGACTGACTGGAGCAGTAAGATGTGAACGGGAAGCCGAGTTTAGACTCCGCTCCGCCCCTCCCGCCTGAAAGCCATCCTCCCGTCCAGAGGAATGACTCTAGGGAGGCTTTTCCCCTCTCCCCCAGTCCTAGTTCACTTCCGGGCACGGCAAGGGATCAGGAATGGGTGCCTCAGGGACGAGACCGCGTCTTTTCGTCCTGGTCCCAGCTCAATTCCATGGTGTTCACTTCTGGACTCCTCCTCAAGTGGCTGAATCAGCCTGTGCACAGAGTGTCCTTCCTCCCTCAGGATGGAAGCAGGGGGCAGGGTGCAGTCTTGGGGCTCCAATGCCAAAGAACCACATTAGCGGAGATCTCCTACATCCAACCTTAAGGTTTCCAACCTCTGGCGAGATCAGATGAATATGTACCCCACCCCCACCCGGAAAAAAAAAATCCCAACAGGCCAGCATCCCCAGTGGTCATCCCTCTTCAAAATTAGGAAGGAAGGCAAAGTACTTATAAATACAGGGACGGGTTGAGAGGAAAGCTATTCTATTCAGCCAGCCACCGAACAGATCTGAATGCCAGGCGACGGGGTCCCTGCTCGTATAGGGCATGGTTCTCACGGAGGAGACAGCTTAATGTTACGGTGATCCGGGCGGCAGGTTTTACAGCTGGTGAACAGGCCGATCTCCTGCCCTCATGAAGTTCACATTCCGGCAGCCGAAACAAAATGTAAACACAGAGTCAAGTAATTATATGGTACATGTCAGGTGATTCCTTTCCATAAGCTTCCCCCAAACTGGACGTGGCCTTGCAGCAGAGTCCATGGCTAAGTCATCTTCCAGGATCCTGCGACGAAAGAAGGAAAATCTGTACGCGATGGTGTTCCTACTAACCTGCCCTCCCCCGCATGAAGCTATCCATTATTTCAAAACTGAAACTCTACGGGACTCCTCTTAGTATTTCCCACGGCACTTCGCAGAGTTATTTGCACATAACAAACATTCAGTAAATAAGAGTTCGTTGCTAAACTGGACTGGGCCAGCTTGTTGGTTCTGCATATAATCCAGGCCCGCCAGGAGGCAAAAGCAGAGACCACATATCCACGGAGAAAACCTTAACGTGCTAGTCTTAGGACTAGCGCTGGTCCCCAGAAGTAATTGACACAAACTAGTTTATTTGTTGCACCCAGGTCAGAGCTCTGAAGCTGACTGGCTTAGAAAAGGTTAGAACTACTAGATCTTAGAGCCCTAAGAAGATGTCCAGAGTGGTTCCGTCCTGGAGGTGGGTGGTGATGGTGACAGTTACGGCGAATGGAAGGCGGTCAACAGTAAGATGGTTCTCTTGTCCAGGGGCGCCTGGGTGGCGCAGTCGGTTAAGCGTCCGACTTCAGCCAGGTCACGATCTCGCGGTCCGTGAGTTTGAGCCCCGCGTCAGGCTCTGGGCTGATGGCTCAGAGCCTGGAGCCTGTTTCCGATTCTGTGTCTCCCTCTCTCTCTGCCCCTCCCCCGTTCATGCTCTGTCTCTCTCTGTCCCAAAAATAAAATAAAACGTTGAAAAAAAAATTAAAAAAAAAAAAAAAAAAAGATGGTTCTCTTGTCCAGAAAAAGGGCTAACTTGGCAATAGCATGAGCTGGCGAAGCCCAATACGGGGAAGACATGTATAGAGAGCCATCTCGGTCCAGAGAGCTCATTTTAACTGGGAGGAACTGGTTCTAAAAGCTTTTCTAAGAAAGTGCCATAAACATTTTTAAAACTGCTCTCAGCACCGTCTTAAGGCTCCTTGGACCCAAATGAAGTCGTCTACTGTGGGACCGCGGAAAGTCCTGTTTGGGCCCAGAATGGAGGCGCTCTAAGGAGACAGAGCTTCTAGTTCATCAGGTTACAGTCCTACCCGGTGTGCAATGCTCAGCGAAGCTGTAAGGGAAGAAATGTAAGAGAATGGGCTAACGACTAAGTAGGGGATCTCCCAAAACACAGAAGCTGGGCCACAGGCAGATAAACAAAGCCCTACCCACGGGAATGGGGAAATAGACACAAGTGTATTCTCATGCCAGCTTCACAGTGGCACTCCATTCCTGCAATAAGCCAAATACCCCTCATGGGCTCGTGAGTTCTCTCCCATTTTGAGGGGGGTAAGTGCTTAAGTCAGCCATGTGTTTAAATCTCCTAATAAAAACCTAATGGTCTTAAGCACATGAAAAGATGTTCTGCATCATGCATCATCAGGGAAATGCAAATCAAAACCACGACCACAGCACCAGGATACCTATAATATAAAATTAAAAAAAATTTAAAAAAAAAGGAAAAGAAATGTTGGTGAGGTTGTGGAAAAGCCACAGGAATATACAATGATGCAGCAGATGTGGAAACCAGTCTGGCAATTCCCCCAAAAAGTCAAACACAGAGCTACTGTACAACTTGGCCGTGCTATTCCTGGATTTACACTCAATGGAACACTCAGTGGAACAGAAAAGATGCCACTCAAAAACCCACACAGAAATGTACACAGCAGTGTTATTCAGAGCTGCCAAGCAGTGTGGAAACAACCCAAGTGTCCACCAACCAATGAATGGAAAGACAAAATGGGGTCTCTCCATGCGGCGGAATATTACTTGGCAATAAACAGGAACAGGTACTGATATGGTACAACACGGATCAACTTTGAAAGCATCATGCTAAGTGAAAGAAGCCAGATACGAAAGGCCACATATTGTAGGACTCCATTTACACGAAATGTTGGCAACAGGCAAATCCACAGAGACAGAGAGTAGGTTAATGATTGCCGGGGACTTCGGGGAGAAGGGGGAATTGAGAGTGGCTGTTAACAGGCCCAGGGGTTCACTCATAATGGAAATGCTCTGGAATTGGATAATGGTGATGGCTGCACAATCTTGTGAATATACTAAAAAAAAAAACCAAAAAAACCCCACCTAATTGTACACTTCAAAATGATTAATTTTACGTTCACGTGAAATTTTATATTCTGTGAATTATATCTCAGTTGGAAAAAAAAAACAAAACCCTAATGGCCTGGCTCTCGTCTTATGTTTTTGTCTTTGCATCTTACTCAGCAAAAATTTAAAGGCACTGTTTCAAAGTCAGGGAGCACAGTTTAATTCTACAAGTGTTCCTCACCTCCCTGTGTTAGCCTTCACCTAGCTCTTGGCTTACTATGAATCCCCACAGACAGACACGGTCGAGTCAAACCTAAGATGGGACACACTGATTTGGATAATGTTTAGAAGCTTTGGGTTTCTATTTTCAATATAATTATTGTCTGGGTGAGACTTGTATATGTAGGTCGTGTCGTTCAACATAAGAGGAGTTTTTTCAACAGTACAGCAATTCTAGTCTTCAAAGACATCTACCGTGAAATACTCTCCTGAGTGGGTCAGAGCCGACTTGCCCCTCCGTTGTGGTATTGACGGCTCCACCGCCATCCTTTTCACGGCCCCTTTCTGGGAACCTGCTAGAACCTCATCCCCGGGTCCATTCTTAAACTGGCTGCCGAACACGTTCCCTCCTGCGCAGCAGCTCAGGCAATATTCTGTGCACGGCAGGTATACAAAACATACAAAAATGATGACGAAATAAATTCATTCTTTTTTCAGAACACAGAGTCACAGGCTGGGTCCGCTGTCTCTGAACGAGAGCACGGAGCTTTGCGCACCCCAACGTCACTGGCCGGAAACCGGGACATTCTATGTTCACAGGGAGTTGGGAGACAGCTTTAAGTAGATTATTCTTATCAATTCACAGTAAGAGAACATACGTGTGACACGCCCATTATTGGCAATAATTAGCATCGCTTTGATGGTTCTTAGAGGAATCAAGAAAGGAACATACCTATCTACTCAATTAACGCTATGTGCTTTCTGCCTCCTTTTATAGAAAAAAAAAAACAAAAACAAAACCTGCAAAGTTGTGGTAGCAACAAAACAGTGTCGGAGAGCCACAAGTATATTCAGCATCCAAAAATGCGTAACATTCAGTGGCCAGAGGCTGAAGTGGATCACAATTTTTTTTTTTTGAGGACGTTTGCTCTAACACCTGATTTACGCACGTCCTCTCAACTGCGCAAGCAAGCTGAAATAAAATATCTGATTCTCATTCCGACGTGTTCAAGGCAAAGGAAGCCCATTCCTTTCCTTCAGCGGACTTACAGATAATTACTCCACAGTAAGCATGCCCTCAAAATTCTCACCAGTCTAGGAAAGGCGCTGGGGATTTGCGGAACATAAACAAAGGCACTGATTTTTTGCTATATTTTATTTAGGAAAACAAGCCGGGCACGGACGCGGAACCGTACCTTTTCTTCAGCGCACTTTTCAAATGATAATTTCTTCCACTGTCACCATTAAATCTTAATCCATTCCAGCTCCTTGCATGGGTCATTGAGTCTATATGTACTGCTGTTATTTTAAAATGTTTCCCCTTGGTAGGGAAAGAGGGGGAGAAAAGATGTTGAGAGCCAGATGGGCCCCTTCACAGTTCATTTATCAAACCTAATACGCGGGGCTCCACCCTCCCCTCACTCACTGTTGCGGTTAAACTTCCATATAATTTGGTAATCATTTTCATTATCAGAGAGTGACCCGAAAGCAGCCTATCCTGGGACACCCAGTCCCTGCAGCTGCTCTCTTCCTGCCTTTGCCTACAGTAGACCCTAAGAACCTCAGAGTTTATTAGCTGCAGACCGACCTTTGGGCTGCGGAGGTCAAGAAGGGGTCAGATCGGAGGGCTTGCCCGGTTCTTTAAAAGCTATAACAAGCTGTCCATCAGGCAGAGTGGACTGTATAAACAAAGCCAAATCTTCAGAAATTCTGTACCGCTTCTGTTAACACTTACCCTGCATTCACACAGCTTCTCCTGATGTACTTTGGATCATTCAGCTCGGGGGAAGTGAGCAGACAGCCCTAATAAGCCTATTTGGAGAGGGTTGTTTATGGGATTACCGAGCTTCGGGAAGGAAACCCGCAGCATTCAGATGTGCCTCTGGAATCGCAGGGTTGTATGACACTGTGACAAACTCGGTTACCCCGAGTCATGCAGAATTGACACTTTTCCTCAAAAAGCTAAATCACGGGGAACATATGCTTTCAGTTTAAGAGACTTCAGGGAGTCCCAAACAATGGCTCGGCTCCTGGCCGGGGAGAGATACAAATATTTTAAAACCTAGTTACAAGTTCTGCTTAAAAATATTCTTCCTAATAGCGTTATTGCAAAGGAACCAGCGGAAGGAGGGGGCGGGGGCGGGGGGGGGGGAGGGGGCGCGGCGCGAAGGGGGGGGAAACCTTTATTACAATAGACTTCTCCTAAACTCATTGCCAGCTGTAGCGTCGTCGCCGATCTACATTTCTTGGAAGTTGTACTATTCATCACGCATTCTCTAACGTGCAATATAAGGTAATTAGAGTCATCTGTATTTAACTTTCGGAGGAAAAAATTTCTATTATCTAATCTCACTGATCCCCTGATAGCTTTGATGAAAGCAAAATACGGTAACCTATTGCCTGGCCTTTTGGCGCGCGCTAATTCTTTTCTGTCAAAGTGCATTTTTCCTCGTGTAATTCCAAAGTACACAATGGGCCGATGTCTACGACCCAGCCGGCTCGGTTAGCACGGCAGTGGATGCTCTGTGACTTTCACCATCACCGGCCTGATGGCGACTCAGGGCAGTGCCCGATTCCAGACGGCCAGAGGAAGCTTTGATGAGGAAAAGAGAGGCGTATGGTAACAGTCTGTTTATACAGATCATATGGATGAGTCTTTCAGATAGGTCACTGGGATGGGAAACATCAAATGGGGGCGGAGAAGGGGTGGGGGGGGAGGATTATGGTTATTTAATACTCTGAAGACACTTTTCCTTCTGAGCTCTCAAGACGTGACCCTCTTGAAATTTTCTTTCAGGTGTTTAGTTTGAAGGAGGTCTGCACAGTGTCAGCCACTAAGCTCTTTCTCTTCTCCTCCCCTACCACAAAGGACTTGAGAATTTTTGTTTCAGATGCTAGACTACATCAACTTCAACACTGGCTCCAGCTCCTGATTAAACTGTTAGCAGTAAGGGCCAGAAATGCTGAAACCAGACTCCTCTTAAACAGGCCATCTTGGCCTTGTTGTCTGATGATTTGGTGTACTAGGAAATTATTGTTAACAAACCGAATGCACTCAGCAGAAGACATCCAGCCTCAACATTTGGTCTCTGAGCTGTGCTGTCTTTGGAGGGATGGGGGGTGGGGGGGGGTGGGGGGGGTGGGAGAGAGGTTACAGGGAAATTCTTTCTTTCTTTCTTTTGCTTGCTTTCCTTCCTTCCTTCCTTCCTTCCTTCCTTCCTTCCTTCCTTCCTTCCTTCCTTCCCTCCTTCCTTCCCTTTCTTTCTTTCCTTCTTTCTTTCTTTCTTTCTCTTTTCTTTTTTCCTTTCTCTTCTTTCTTTCCTATTTAGTAAGAATCACCAGGGAGGGGGGAAATGTATAGAAGGCTAAACAGGGAAACACAGCTCAGATGTCCCTGCATGGATATTCCCAGTATTTAATAAAATATGCATACTTTAATGAATATATGTGCTTAAAGTGGAGTACAAGCAGAGTTAAATTGGAGATCATTTAATTACTGTTGCTGAAACTGTCGTTTACTCTTATCAGACCATACTACAAAAGAGAGGGGAGAGGGAGAATAACAGGGCGAATTTTAAAATTATTGTTTTAGTGCAAGTGTGAATTTAGAGATCATGCACGTACTTGGTGAACGGCTTTCCAACAGCTGAGATGGACAGTTCATGGTCTTTACTGTCTCCTTTCTTGGAAAGTGCTCATCTGCAGCGTTGTTCAGACAAACCTATTTTTACGATAACCGCTACTAGTAAAGCCATAAATTATTACAGATTCTGTTGCATGGACTCATTTGGAGAACTCCCAGGCACAGAGGATTTTTCAGTATCAAATAAGACTCCGAGACAAAAATACAGCATGATCTCCCGGATTCCTCTCTCTATTGCTGCGAGACAGACGGTAAGCCAACCATTTTTTCCAACTGCAGATCTAAAAGGGTAACCCTGACATTTGGGGAACTGGTTCCAGCCTTCCACCCATCAAGTCTTTTTCAAAGAAGAGCAGGATAGTAGAGTCTGTAGTATGCAAGCATCAACTCTGTAAAAACTGATAACGTGTAGGAACTTTCTCCCGGTAACTGCTTTCTAACCCAAAGGTAGGTCCACGGGCAAAGAAAGTAGGTTGAAGCCACCACAATTCCTACTTGGCCAATTCTAAAACTGGGGTTGATAAACAGACCACTTTCAAGCGATCTGCCTCTCACGGAGAGATGTGAGAGCACTGTGTGAATTTCCCAGTGCTAAATCGCAATGTTGGTCTTTTAGACTGTTGATTACAAGGGGGCTTCTATTCAGCAGCAGGGACTTCTATTATATTATAGATGCAAACATTTATGCTAAATGTTGCACTCAGGGATAAATGATACATACCTACAGATGACATCATGGCTCATAACCAATTAGTGTAGGTACCATGTGCGGGAGAGCTAACTTTGGCTGAAAGCATCTGCACCTTGCTTATGGTTCATGGCTCCCCAAATGGCAGGGATGGGGCCAGTGGTAGAAGGAAGGGCTTAGCCAAACACAGCTCTTGGTGTTCAGGGACCACAAATCCCATTTCAGAAGCAGAACTGACCTGGCATGCCACTCCCTCCTCAGATTCTGGCGGGTGGTGAGCGAGGCAAGAATGGCAGTCAAGATTTCATTCCTTTGTTCCACGGGGACCCCCTCTCTTCTAACTTCACGAAGCACAGCATTTGTCTGGAAGAAATGGTCCAAAAAAGAGGAAAAGTGAAAAATTAATATAAAAAAAAAAGCCCATAAGCAAATAAGGACAGTAAATCAATGGCTTTTTTATTACAGTCCCCCTGCTAACAAATCAATACAGTAAATGATGGTCAAAAATGGCCAGCGTATATTTTGTATTTAATCAATGTACCAAGCACATAAGGTAAACTCCAAAAGCCCCATTGCCTTAAGTAACACATTGAGATACTGTGTGTTCTCACTCAATTTCCTCAGTGCACCAAAGGTCTTTTTCCTGGGAACGGCCTCCCATGAGCTATTATTAGAAATGATTTTCACGTACACTTCACTGTGAGTTGTTTGTTTTGCCTTTTAAAAAAGAGCAGTCTCTGACTTTCGCTCTCTGTTTCCTGCCACCCAGCTGAGGATTTCTGCACTGCCACTCGTATTTGAATCATTAATTTCTATTTCCAGCCATGCCGGCAAATTTTTCTTTTCTTTTCTTTTCTTTTTTTCTGGTTCACTCGTTTTCCTTGCTTGCTGCAAATCAAGATCTTGCAAAGAAAGAAACAATAAAAGCACAAAAATCAAATTCATTCTCGATGAATCTTTCCAGCTTTAAAAATCCACTACATGTTTCAAATACTGTGTACAGGGATTCTTGGGCACAGCAGACTTATAATTTGAGGAAGAATCGTTTATTCTACAGTCATGGCTATGGCCCTTAAAAGAAATTAGGCTCACAGGTGAGTAGAAAAACACTCAAGCCTCTACCTAGTGTTAGAAATGTTGGGTGTTGCTTTTGGAAATAGTTGAAGTCCAGGGCTCCTGGGTGGCTCAGTCAGTTGAGCATCTGACTTTGGCTCAGGTCATGATCTCATGGTTTGTGGGTTTGAGCCCTGCATCGGGCTCTGTGCTGATAGCTCGGAGCCTGGAGCCTGCTTCGGATTCAGTGTCTCCCTCTCTCTCTCTGCCCCCCCCCCCATCCCACTCATGCTCTGCTTCTCTCTCAAAAATAAACATTAAAAAAAAATTAAAAAGCATAAAAGAAATATTTGAAGCCTTGGCACATCACTCTAAGAAGGGGCATTACATCAAAACTCCAATTTGAAAGTGTTGCTTCAATTTGATCTACAACTCACTCTTGTATGCCGGTTTTATATGCGTGTATTTTAAACATGCAAACTCATGTAACATTATAGAAAACAATTAACAAAACAAAAGAGTATTCTACTGGCACCTGAAATTTGAGTGAGCGAATGCCTGGTGAGTTTTAATGAGAGAATTTTTCATCACACGTACTTATCTTCACGTAACTGGAGTCGAAATCTTGAGAATTTATAAATGTTTTTCATTTAGTGTGGCTTCTTTGGAGATGTTGTAACCAAAGCAACTGCTAAAAGGAATGAGACTATGACCTTCTTTGTACTAGTCTCTCCGTGCATATTCCTTATCTAACTGATGCCAATGCCTTCATTTACTTAGAAAGCATGCTCACGGTTTTGTCCTGTAACTTGAAATACCACTTCCTTGCTCGTCTACAGTGATTCACAACGTGTGCTGAATGCCTTCTGACAACCTTGAGAAGAGTTGTAGTGAACATTTGTTGTGTGGTTGCCTTCTCTCCAGGCCCGGTCCCCCTCTTCCTGTGACAACACAAATCTTCTCTTGGGGGAGTCTTGTATTGCATGCAGTCTTAGAGGGACTTTCCAGTGAAAGTGTGCCACTCTCTCCCATGAAGGACGTGGCCCAGGCCAACCTGGTTCGCTTTTCCGGGACTTCAGACACTTAAGAAGGAGGACAAAGAGAGGGGAAAAATTTGGAGGCGGTTTATCAATTGCCTTAGTTCCTACCACCCATGGTCCTCGAAGTATTCCTGGTTTCCTGAACTTTCTGAGTAGAGATCATTCTTCTTCTTTTGGGACCTTGAGTCATCCACTCTCCTTTCAACCAAGTTCCATTTTGCTCAAATTCGCCAGAATCCGTTTCTGTTGCTTACAATCAAAAAGCCTCACGGATACACACAGATAAGACAGGAGCGAGTAACTCCACTGTTAAAGGATCCAAGATCACGTGACTAGCCCTCGCCACGAAAACAACCCTGATCTCGGCCTCCTGGGTCCAGAGTTACATCTACAACATCGGATGATATACCCAGTTGGAAACTCTGTGAGCGTTGAGGGCAATGACAATTTCAGCCTTCGGGCACAGGGAGAAATGCTCATTTTTACTAGGCGCTTCTCCTACATGAAGCCCAGGCTCCAAGTGGCTAAAGCAGGAGCTGCAAATTCAAATACCTACCAGAGCCAGAGAGGTAACGTGAACGAATTAAACAAGATTACCTGACGAGAGCATATGCTCTGTGCCAAAGGGCAGTCCCTTTTCAGCAACAGCCAACTCGCCCATTCAGAGAGGCCTGTTGCCGTGGTGCCAGACGCAGGAATTTTCAAAATGAGAAATCTGTTTTGATTTTTTTAATGTGAAAGCTTCTGATTTTTAAGTGTTGGAAACTTTTTTTTTTTAACTATTTATTTATTTATTTATTTATTTATTTATATTAAATCTTTTTTTAATGTTTGTTTATTTTTGAGAGAGAGAGAGAAACAGAGCACGAGCGGGGAAGAGGCAGAGAGAAAAAGGGAGACGTAGACTCCGAAGCAGGCTCCAGGCTCTGAGCTGTCAGCACAGAGCCCGAAGAGGGGCTCGAAGTCACGAAACGCGAGATCATGACCTGAGCCAAAGTCGGACGCTCAAGTGACTGAGCCACCCAGGCGTCCCCTCTCTTTTGACTTTTTAAATGCCGTGTGGCCAAACAAGAAACGCCAACAGCTGTATGGAACTCAGCTGCTAATTTGTGACCTCTGATGTAAAAGATGCCTAATTTCAGAGAGGTCCTGCCTTCAGATGCCTGTCCTTGTAATGTCCTTCAGAGAGGCATCGGTGGGTATTCTGACAACAGCATTCCTTCTTGGTTGTGCTGCCCCATCTCGTGTACTTAAAGTTGGAAGGAACCTCAAAGCGTCCCCAAGCTTATCATTATGTCTGCAGATCCATATTATTTTACCAAAGTAATAAGCAAAATGTTTCAAACAGAAGACAAGGTACACATCTAACTTGACTCCAAAGACATAAATAAAATTAATCTTCTATGTGACTGCATTCAAATAACTTTTTTAAAAAGTCATTTATCGGGGCGCCTGGGTGGCACAGTCGGTTGGGCGTCCGACTTCAGCCAGGTCACGATCTCGCGGTCCGTGAGTTCGAGCCCCGCGTCAGGCTCTGGGCTGATGGCTCAGAGCCTGGAGCCTGTTTCCAATTCTGTGTCTCCCTCTCTCTCTGCCCCTCCCCCGTTCATGCTCTGTCTCTCTTTGTCCCAAAAATAAATAAACGTTGAAAAAAAAAATTAAAAAAAAAAATAAAAAAATAAAAAGTCATTTATCTCTTCTTTGCCTTTTGTGTCATTTAAATTTTATCCAGAAGCCCTTGTTTTCCCTGATCAGCCTCTAAGAGGCGAAAGGATTTAAGAAAATAAGTTTCACGGGGGCTGGACCCTGTCTGTTTACTTCACTACTTCACCCAGTGCTTGTCTAATGATTTTTAATAAATATTTGTCAAGTCGGGAAATAAAGAAGGAGCTTGAAAACAAGTACTGCAAAAACAAAGGGCGGGAGAAGGCTGTCTTTTAAGGCTTTACTATTATATAAACTTATAAACTCATCAAATAAATTAAGAGACAGTTACGTGCCTTACCAAGGAGCTCTCTTCACTTGACAAAAGGATTCACTTCAAGGTCTATTTAAATAAATAGCACCCCCCCGTGTAGAGTCTCCCCAAAATTCAGCCATCCTAGCACAGTCCCATGATTCTTGCCACGTTTGAGTGTAAGGTACACAGTATTTGGTATTTTTATTTCCAATGACCCGTACTTTAAAGTACAAAATAAATTCGCTTCAAAAGAAAAATGGAAAACCTGTGGTACTCGGCATCAATGAAGAGATACCCATAAAAAGAACGTATTAAAAACAAAGCCACATGTCGATTTCATTCTAGATAGAAGTTGCTTTGCTGAAGGCTCTGGGAAGGAAGCCTGCTGTGCCGTAAATGACGTCATTAATGAGTGAATGTTAACGATGTGGAGACCACTTGATCCAAAGACGTGGACTGAAAAGGAGCTGAAGAGGGAGTCCACTTTCTCCCAGTGCAGTCCCCACTATGTGCAGAGTCCCGGAGCGCCCCCTAGTGTCCCCCCCCGAAACACCCACGGTCCCCATCCCAAGCTCTGGACGCACCACCCTGCTACAATGGTTTTCCAACACTCCACAGACAGATCTCTTTTCTCCCCAAATGTATTTTTCCATGGAACTCAATACATAAAGCAAAACTGGATCAGTGGAAGACCTAGAAGCCCTCCCTTTGTCATGGGGCATCTCTTCAAAACCCCAAGGAACTGTGAAACACGATTTGCCAACGTCAACCCCAGAGCATTTAAAACAGCATTCAAGTTTTTAAAAGTTTATACACTGCTAGCGGGAATGCAAAACACTGCCATTCTGGTACAGGCTGTGGTACATCCATACAGTGGAATACTGCTCCACAGTAAAAAAGGACAACCAACCGACAGATGCAGCCACTTGTCTGAATCTCAAAGTCATTTTACTGAGTGCAAGAGGCCAGTCTCCAAAGATTCAACACTGCGTGACTCCATTTATTTAACTTTCTGGAAAAGGCACATTACAAGGACAGAGAACAAATTAGTGGTTGCCAAGGATTAGGATGGGGGAGAGTTGGTTACAAAGCGGCAGCCTAAGGCAGTTTTGGGGATGAGGGAGCTATTCTGTATCCCGACTGGTGGTGGTTACATGAGTTCATACGTACATTAAAACTCACAGACCTGCATAGCCCCCAAAGTCGATTTTATCATATGAAAAGCTTATAAAATTTAGTTGTCAAAATTCATTTCATTTTCATCATCATTTGGGGACAAGAAAGAACGTAGTTAACAAGTGTCATATAAATACATCTGAGTAAGCAGTTAGTAAAAATATAAAGAAATAGAGCTAGACTACGAACCAGATTCTGTTACAAAAAAAAAAAAATCTTCCCAAGATATTGGAAAAGGATGGGAGAATTTAGATAGAGCATTCGGACCCCAAAATACAGCATTTCATAAAATCTGGAGTGAAAAGGATTCATTGCATAAAAGTTAATTTCAGAGTGTCAAAGAGCATTCTTTTGACAAGAATTAACAGTGATATTTTTCTCCTTATACTTAGTGTTGGCTCCTCAAGGGTTGACTTTATGCAGGAAACGTTAATAGCCCATTTTCCCGTCCGTAGTAACACGGTGCTCTCTTCAAACAAGTACCGATTTTTAAATAGTCTCCTATTACCAAAAACACAGTCTCCTTCCCCTCTCCTCAAAATAGAGGGCAAGCAAACCACAGGTTTAGAAATCATGCTCTGGGGGGGCTGAATTTCATTTCATTAGCAACTCTCTTTCAACGGAAATTGATGGACATGCTGGCCTATCAGAAAAAGACGAAGAATATTCTTAAGGCTGCCAGCTGTTCAAATCCTAGCTGTGAGCCTCCCCACCTCCACCCCGGCTGCCAACCGGAGATGACATCAGGACTTCTCCACGGCTTCTTGTGCGGAGGAGGTGCCCAGGATATATGCCACGATGATGGGTTTTGTTTAGAGCTCACGAATCAAACTCGTGCTAGGTTGTGCTGTGTTAACAACAACATTCCTGAAAGAGTCTACGACCGAAAATGAAAATCTTGCAAAGGAAATCAGGCAACCACCGAGCGATCGTGACCACAAGAAGACTCTACCCGGGGCCCGAGGCATACCGTTTCGAATCTCCCTAGGGGTAAAGAATCTCTACCCTCTGATCGTGGGTTTTACTTTTAGACTCAGTCCAGGTTCTACGTGACACCTTTCTCTTCTTAGGCCACCACCCATTACGTGTCCTGATCTTGTTTTGACTCCTATGTGGGTTCCTCACTGTGGGACCCTCAAGACGCTCAACTGTTGCCCGCCCAGGGAAAGACCCTCAGTTCTCATCCCATATCTTCTGTTTGCTTTCTCTGCGGGTGATCTCCCCTCCAGGGGCTTTAAGGTTCTGCTGTAGACTGATGACTTCAAGCAGACCTCTCCGCTGGGCTCTAGCCCCATATAGCCCATGACCGCCTATCTCTCCTTGAAGATACACTTCAAACATGGAGTCTCAGCCTCAACTTGCCCACATGTGAGGTATTTTTGCTTGCTCCTGTATTTCCTGAGAATGGTGAATGACATCACCATCAACTCAGTCGCCCAACCCAGATGGCTAGGGCTCATCCTATTCTCCCCGCCCCCTTCCTTTCCATAAAAAGTCCTGGCATTCCTCTCTGTTCAATATGGCTCAGACTTCTCTCTTCCCCACTGCTGCAGGCTGAGTTCAGGCCCATCTCTCGTCTGGACCATACCATGGCATCCACGTCAATCGCCCCCTCATGAATCTTCCTCCTACTAGGGGGCTATCTCAGGGTCAAAGGAAACAAGGAACTTCAGCCTCCAAACCCTCACCTAAACCAGAGCGGCTCTGTTCACATATGCTTCGCTTATTGGCATGTGAGAGATCAAAAAGCTTACATTTCTTAGAAGCCCGAATTCTTGACCTGACCAAAACAACAGAAACAAAACAGCACCCCCTCTCAACATAGATCCTGGTCACTTCTCAAATTTTATCTCCAGCCATCTTCCGTTCCATTAAAAAAATTTTAACGTTTATTCATTTTTTGAGAGACAGAGAGAGACAGAGCGTGGGGGGGGGGAGGGGCGGAGAGAGAGGGAGACACCGAATCCGGAGCAGGCTCCAGGCTCTGAGCTGTCAGCACAGAGCCCCACACGGGGCTCGAACCCACAAACCGCGAGATCATGGCCTGAGCCAAAGTCGGACACTTAACCAAACTGAGCCACCCAGGCGCCCCTCTTCCATTCCATTTAAAACTAATTTCAGTTCCCTGAAAATATGTGGCTGTTCCACGCTGTGTATTTACTTGTTGCACAACTGACCGGTAACTACTGATTCTTCACGAAACACCCTCGGATAGCACCTCCTCTGTGAAGTTTTCCATGAACCACATCCTTCCACCAAATGACAGAGGGCTGATCACCCCGGCTTCCGTGCCACTCCCGAACATCTCGCAAACTATGTTATGCTCCACTGTATTCACCTATTCATTAGAGGTTTCCTCCTCCAGAGCATGGGCTCTGTTAGAGCGGGGAGGGTCCACACCCGTCTCTTCTCAATACCCTCCAACGTGCCTCCTTTGGCACTATGTCATGAAAACAGACTCCCCATAGAGGCCTGCTGAATAAATGAAACCAAATGGCATGCCGGAGCATGTCTGGGAAAGAAGATGAACAATCAAGCCACAGAGTGCTATTCGAGCTCAAGAGCGATCTGGGAAACGTGGTCTGGTTTGACGCAAACTACACCTGGTGCGAATTCTAAGAAAAGAGTGGCAAAAACTGCTTTAAAACAACAGCATCAAGAAAAATACGCATGTGCGATCCCTAGGTGCCTCCGTGGAAGGGCCATGCGTCGCTGGCAGGATGTATCTAAAAGTGCAGAGCTCTGTTACGCCACGATCACGTGTAATCTTTGCATACCCTCCTAAGAAGCCAAAGGGAGGAGTCTCACTTTCTCCGTTTCAATAGCAAAAACTACTTGGGACTCTGGCAACCCACTCTGAGAGTCCCCCAGTGTTATCAGCTTCTCCTGGCCCAAAGCTTTATGCGTAAAGCCAAAGGGAAAAACCCACGACCAGAGAGGACAAGGAGGGAGGAAGGAAGGAAGGGAAGGAGACCCAGAGAGGTTGACTGATTGAGAATCGAGAAAAGAAAAACCAAAACTCTAAGGTACTAAGAAGCCTCGACTTTTAGGCTTATGTTTCAACATGTTTCTTGGGAAAAGCCTCCCCATTCTGAATTTATTCAGTTAAAACTCAGCAATTCACCTAATTCTCGTTGGATGCGTTTTTACGTGCGGCAACTCTCCGTATGTCCTAATTCTGGGGCATCACAAGGAAAGCACGCATGGACATACGTGCGAAATGCAATATTTATAGCATGCAAGGTTTTAAGGCAGGAATCACAGCGGAGATTTAAAAGGAGAATGACGTGGGGCGCCTGGGTGGCGCAGTCGGTTAAGCGTCCGACTTCAGCCAGGTCACGATCTCGCGGTCCGTGAGTTCGAGCCCCACGTCGGGCTCTGGCTGATGGCTCAGAGCCTGGAGCCTGTTTCCGATTCTGTGTCTCCCTCTCTCTCTGCCCCTCCCCCGTTCATGCTCTGTCTCTCTCTGTCCCAAAAATAAATAAACGTTGAAAAAAAAATTTTTTTAAAGGAGAATGACGGCACTTACTTCCTACTAATAATTCTACAGGAGTCTTTAAATTCTTTTGGTGCCTTTCTGATACGGGGTAACAGCTTCAGATAGACCTTTAACTCTGAAACTCAGATTTAATCTCTCCTTCTTGCAAATCAGAGAACTCTGTCTAAGGAAATGCAGAGAAACTGGAGACATTCCACAAATGTGCCTGGTAATCCCTCTGCTCAGTTCATTAAAAAAAAAAAAAAAAAAGAAGAAGAAAGAAAAGAAAAACGTCGGCTGCTCTTCTTCCAATTTCAAAAGCCATACAAATACCAGGATGCCAGGACTTCGTCCCCTTTCCCACCTTCCCATCTCCCAATCCTCACCACCACCACCAAAAAAAAAAAAAAAGAAAAGAAAAGAAAAGAAAAGAAAAGAAAAGAAAAGAAAAGAAAAGCAATGCTGTCATTATGGGGAAAATGCCCTACCTAACACTTTTTATATACATAGCTGCCTCGTGTTAGGGTTGTATTTCCCCTCTGCACACACAAATTGCAAAGATATGCTCGGACTGATAATGAGGGCTAAAGGTTCAACTTGTGAAGAAACTTGGTTTAAGATGTTATCGGCTGGGAAAGCTATTTCCTCACATCAACATTGCCACAGGCTGTCAAAAAACCCAACCAGGGCTCCCCTCTTCAAAAGTCCAGGAACACTTTTTTTTTTCTTTCTTTCTTTCCCCACTTTTTTTTTTTTTTTTTTTTAAAGAAGAAAGGCACAGAACCCACTGAGATAGCCTCAGTCCCATCAAAGAAAGGTCGATCTCAGGTCTTCCTTCATTTACTGATTGTCAGTTTAAGATGGCTCTTTTGTGAGGCCTCCAGAGCTCAATGCTGAGTGATGCCTTCGCATTTGCTAAACCGGACCGGGCACCACCAAAGATCTCCCGCACGCTTGGATCCACAGCCCGGCAGAACAAATAAACACGCCTCTCGGCCTTTTTGCCTACTTTATCTCCCTCTCCAGGAGCAGGAGGGTTTTGGGGGTGCTAATGTTTACACAATGTTAAAACTTTCTTTCCCCTGTTTCCTGAATTTGAGAAGACACATCCTGGATGACCTCGGCTGCAGAGATAACACCGAGGCAGCGCTGGCCACCACGTCCACTGGGTTACTTCACTCTGCTGTCTCCACCGCTCCCCTCCCCTCCCCCACCCTTCACGTGGGGATCACCCAGGAGAGCAGGAGATGGGCTAGGCTGTCCCAAACAGAAGGCACAAAGGCGTTAGTCTCTAAGAGTCTGCCCACAAAGCAGGCTTTTATTCCCACCTACGGATACGCTTGGTTCAGTTCATCCCAAAGACCCACTTGATTTGAATGGAGTGTTTCAAGAGAGTTTACCAAATGATCCTCAGAAATGTGCTAGAAAGACAGACGTTAGCCTTTTCCCATCATGTGCTACTGAACTAAGGGAGCTCACGGAGAGTTAATCAAGGATGCCTGTGGGGAAGGAATTCCGGGAAAATGCTTCGTGGGTCAGTTTCCTCATCTGCGAAGAGGTGTATGTTAATAACAGCGCCAACTGCTCTTGGGAAGATTACGTGAAGACAATCTGCTTTTAAAGCACTTTGCACAATGCTTGGCACTTACAAAC
The DNA here is from genome assembly GCF_018350175.1 of Felis catus. NCBI lineage: Eukaryota > Metazoa > Chordata > Mammalia > Carnivora > Felidae > Felis > Felis catus. The sequence continues at coordinate 31,513,404 of NC_058382.1, read as the reverse complement.
TGCTCCGTGAACGCCGGAAGTCTAGCAGCAGCAGCGGCGGCAGCAGCATTTTGTGCAAAAAAGGTTTGGGGACAAAAAGGTCCCAGAAGATATGGATATGAATTTTTAAAAATCCTAAAACACCATTGCCATGCATTTGAACACTTAATTACTTAGTTTTTCCCCCAAAGCGCTTTCACAGGACCTCCCGTGTTTCTCCTCCTATCAGTACAGAAATCACTACACCCCCCCCCCCCGTGTTGCACTAAAAGCTGCGGAACCCCAGCAGCCTGCCTGGCACTGCACGAACTCTTGGGACAGTCGCGGCGGTAACTGCCGGTACGCCCAGGCCGCTGGAGGGAAAGACAGCCTACTGGACGCATGTAAATAACGGGGTGCTGGGGCCCTGCCTGGAAGCTGGACCTCGGAGCTCCAGATGGCAATGCTGGCGTCCCAGGTGATGGCGAAAAACCCACCATGTATATGTCAAGGAAGGGGGGGGGGGAGAAAGAAAGGGAGGGAGGGAGGGAGAAAGAGGAAAAGAAGGAAAGGAGCAAGGTGAGAGAGAGAGAGAGAGAAAGGTGGAGAGTGGAAAAAAAAAAAAAGCGTTGTTTATAGAAGCCAGCTGCTTGGGCCGTGGCGCCAGCAGGCCCTTCATCCTGCTATTTTACGCGTGCAACCCCGCTGCCCCCACTGGCACAGGTACAACTAAATGTTGACTTCAATGCTTCAGAGAGCACTCGACTGATTTTGTACATGATTAATTGCCAAAGACATGGCTGGCCATATGGAACAGAGAAAGCATCAAGTAATTCATACTTCTGTATGTGATCGCTTGGCCCTGTTGTTTTAATGTACAGGAAAGAGCCAGTATAGCACAGCCCTGGTGTCTTGCCCCTGACAGCCCATTAAGAAATCTCAAAGCACCTAGTCGAAGTTATGCTGTTGGCTTTTCAATAGCAGCCTAATAAAACAGAAGCAAAGCTTTCCAACTAGTCTTAAATCTTTCACGTACAGTACATTAACTACTGTGGCTAAAACAACGGGCTTCTTATGATAGGAAATGAGATTTGATTTCTAGTCTCTGCGCACTTACTGAAAGCCTTTTTCTGACCTTTATGGACTTTACAAAATCATTGTTCTTTTCCCCTGGTTTTCCAAGGAGCTTAATAGATTCGTCTGCTTCTGTAGAGTCTACTCTTAGTCACTGTCACGTGCGGTCTATGTAACAAAGCTGATTCGCACCGAGGTGGAAGAAATAGCATAATTATTCTTACCAAGAGAGCCCAGGAATCAGTCTAGCTGCGGAAGCGCTAGCTTTCTTCAAAAGCCAGAAAACAACGAAAGCGCGACACTAGGGGGGAGAGCCTCACAAACACACTCTTATCACCCTCCCCTCCCCCCCCCCCCCGCCCCTTCCCATCAGTCTGTGAACTGAATCCCTTCGATGTGCGGAAAAAAGTATCAACTTATTTTCCGGTTGCTCTACCGCTGGCCCTGGCTGACACTCCACGCCAGGCAAAGGGGGAAGGTGCCACCTCAGGTGACTGGCGGACTGTGAGCTTTGTCCGTCACTAAAATCTTTGCAGACTGGTATTTTCGGTCTGAGGAGAACACATCTACATTTCCACGATGTTTTCCGTTCAAGGATTTTCAAGTGACAGCACTAAAAACTGTAATACCATCCGTAGTTCCCTTTGTCAGTCCTGACGTGTGTTGGCAGGGGGATGGCTTTGTTGGCACTTTTCGTTAGAAAATATTTACACAGTGTTTTAGGTCTGAGGATTTTCAGGTGCTGAAACGATCCTCACACCGGAAGACAGCGTATACGGGAAATGCCACTCGAGTGCCTATTCATTAGCAGGATTGTAACTGTCTCTACTGCTGAAACGAACCAACGATCCATTTAGAGCTCCACGCCAGTGGGAATTTCTCTGCCTCCCTGCTGCCTCTCCTTCCTCGGAATATGCTGGTTCTTTCCAGGATGAGCACCCCAGCTGGTCAACAGAATCATGAAGCAGAGAGCATGAGAGCTTGGAAGAAAAAAAGAAACAGAGGCACTGAAATGGACTCAGTTATTTGCAGCAAAGAAGACACAATACAGGATTTCTAGGAAGACGTGAAGGCGTTCTCGCTGACCATCGTGTGACAGATATTTACTCTGCTGTATTATGGTATGCTCTGCGGGGTACCATGATACTGTAATTCCTATTTTACAGATGGGAAAACTGAGGCTGGAAAGGTGAAATGCCCGAGAGGAATACACTTCCGGGGCAGAAGGACTGGCATGCTAATTCTTTACACTTCTAGCTGACTGTTCACTGCAACGGAAGCTCTAATTGATTAGACACAAAAGTATTATATGTCCTACTATTAGGTTACAATAGTATTATAGTACACTACATACCTATAGGAGATAAAAAGAAATACACATAAAAAATATCTTGCTGAAATTTCATCCGTGGAAATAAACCCTGCCTTAGCTGTCTAGTTTCAGTAAGGAAAATCCAAAGGTTTAAAGTGCAGGGGCACCCGGGGGGCTCAGTCGGGTGGGCATCTGGCTCTTGATTTCAGCTCGGGTCATGATCTCCAGGTTCATGAGTTCAAGCCCTGCGTCGGGTCGGGCTCCGCGCTGACAGCAAGGAGCCTGCGTGGGATTCTCTCTCTCACCGTCTCTCTCTGCCCCTCCCCTGCTCTCTCTCTCTCTCTCTCTCAAAACATAAATAAGTAACCATTAAAAAAAAAATAAAGGTTTAAACTATGAGCACCAAATAACTGATCCGGTGATGATGTTTGCCCTAAAAGTGGCTCAGCTGCTTCCCATCCTTAGGCGAGAGAGAGAAGTTACCCAAGATCTCCATCAGACCAGCTCTCCCCTCCCCCCAGACATCAGTAGCACAAAGGCTGAAGTGGTCTGTCATGCACAGTGGATTATATGAAGTGTAAAACATTGGGGGAGAGGGGAAGGGGAGGGGAGGCCTTTGAAAAGGGAACGGGAAAAAGAAATCACACTTGCAAGAGGATCCAGCTGACAGCCCAGTCCCTAACAAGTGAGGCAAGTGAATATGTTTGGAAACATTGTGAATGCGGCAAGAGCGCGGGCCTTTTGTCTGCAGCCCTACAGTGTGTCTTTAACCCAACTGCTGCCTGCATCACTGAACATATGTTTTCTACACAAGAAGTGAAGCAGAAAAGGCTCTTTGTTATAATTCACTCCTTTGTATATATCTGTCCCCCACCCCCCCTTCTGCCCATCCCCTCTTTTCAGTAACATCCAAACCAAAGCTCTAGTGGAAACTTTAACTGCTTGGGAGAGTGAGGCCAGAGTGTCCAGGGGGGACCTTTCTACCGCCCCCCGCCCCCAGTCCTAGAGAACCACTCTTCTCGCAGGGGCAGTACCAGCAAGAGGCACATTTATTTAGTGCCTACTATGTGCTAGGCATTAGCACGATAAGCATTTTATCAACCTTATCTTATTTAGTCCAGCAGTCACCATATAAGGAGGCACCGTTATTTTATTTTATTTTATTTTATTTTATTTTATTTTATTTTATTTTATTTTATTTTATTTTATTTTATTTTATTTTTAATGTTTATTTATTTTCTTGAAGGAGAGAGAGAGAAACAAGAGGGTGAGTGGGGGAGGAGCAGAGAGAAAGGGAGACACAGAATCCGAAGCTGTCAGCCCAGAGCCCGACACAGGGCTTGAACTCACGGACCGCGAGATCATGACCTGAGCCGAAGTAGGACGCTTAACTGACTGAGCCATCCAGGTGCCCCCAAGGCACATTTATTTTAAAGATGAAGAGACTAAGGCCCGAGAGGGTCAATAACCCCCAACGCCACAAGGGGAGACTTCAGTTTTAGGCATGTAGCACCGGCAATGCTTTGGGGACACTTATCAAACCGGGGCACAAAGTAAGAGGGAAATGTAGATGTAGGACTTGAGAATGTGCAAGAATTTACACACACACACACACACACACACACACACACACACACACACACCCCACTCTGCCCTTTTCACTGAAAGTCACAGCATCTGAGCTGGGAACTGGGCACTGCAGAACTCAGAGTCAAGCAAAGCAGATGGGCAGGCTTCCTTACTCCTGGCTGCAGTGAAGGGAAAATTCCAGGTCTCTCTCTGGTCCTTGTGGGCTTTACCACGGGGAGCACAAACACAAGCTCCGGGGTCTGAATACCTTAGTGGCTCAGAGCTGGCCATGAGCAAGCTACTTACCCTCTCCGTACCTCAGTGTTCTTATCTATAAAATGAGGGCGTTTCTAACGTCTACTTGAGGGCACACAGCATTCAGTCTTTACACATAAGGTCCTTAGAGTCGTGCCTGACACACGGGGAGCAGGCAGTAAGGGTTATTAGCTACCTTAGAGTACCAGTCCCACTGAGAGCCACAGGAAAGTTACTAAACTCGATCATTGTTTTTACACTAACCCAGGTCTTTGTTTCTCCCTTTCCTCCGTTCATGTTAACCGTGCGTCTACACCAGAGAGGTCAGTCTCTTTTAACGAGGATCCCTTCTTGGCTGCTGGTGGTGGCGATGTGCTAACATTATCCAGCTCTTACGACATGCTAGGTACCGCTCACACGCGTCGTATCACTGAGTCCTAAGACGAACGAAGTCTGTGAGGGAAAGGTATCATCATCTCCGTTTGGCAGATGAGAAACCGGAACTACAGAAAGATTATTAAACAACTTGCCAAATTCCACACTGTTAGTGAGCAACGGAGCCAAATCTAACCCCGGCCCCTGGCTCCAGTGAAGGAAGCTAACGTATATGTAAACCGACTTGTGTGGTGTAACGTCCTTTCAGAACGTTATCCCACTTAATCCTCATAAAAACCATGTGAGTCAGGTAGGGCAAGTATTATTAACCACATTGTTGCAGATAAGGAATCTGAGGCTCAGCTAAACTAAATAACTCGTTCGATATCAAAATTAGTATAGGAGTTGAGCTATGACTTAGCAATCCGGTGTTCTAACTCCAGGGCCGGCACATCTAAACTCAACTCACAGGGCGGAATTACTAAGGGCAAAGGCCCATGTAGTAAGTCAACTAATTTGAGTCTCTGCCATCTGGCGGACACCCACAAAGTCAAGGTCACCATACCTGGCCGCTAGGCGCTTACAATCTAAGTAGGGAGATAAAACATATACACAGAGTTGGGGTGACCAAGGGGGTTACACAAAACAACCGTTGAATTCAACAGTGCCCTTAGAATTGATTTTGATTTACAAGAGTCATTCACAAAACAGCTGCCCTACTAGATGGGCCTGTTCACTGTCTGTCATAACCTTATCATTTAACACCCATCAAGCTAAGTACTCTTATCCTTTTCATTTTGAGAAAACGAAAACTAAAAGGAGGGCCTGTAAGACCTAATAAGTTTCACCACATACATCTGCCCACCCTTAAAAAAATCTTACTTTTCTTTAGGTTCCTGAGGTCGGAGTTACATCTCACTACAATGAAGCAGCTCGTGCTATTGACAATGTGACTATTAAACTCTAAATGAAGTAGCAATCTGGTAGGGAAAGATAATTCAGGGGAAAATCACATGGGCAGAGTTGCTGTGCTTGTCCTCTGATAACATCTACCTAAGAGAAATGCGGTCCCTGCCTAGGACGCTCTCTGTAAACACGACTGTCTACAGAGTCCTCAATGCCAGCGCTACTCGCTACCTGGCACGTATCTACTCAGAGGAGATGAACACACACACATATGCGCGCACACACACACACGCGCGCACGCACACGCATACACGCACGCGCGCGCACAGGTAATTTCGGGCTATAGCTCCCAAATAAGCATTCAGGACCCACTTAAGTGCCTATTAAATCAGCACTTTAAGTACACACCTACCAGTGCATTAATAGTAACTATAAAAAGAAAAACACTTTGCAGTGGCTATAAAAATATAATCAAGAAGTATTAATAACAATAATAATTTAAAAAAACTATCACTTACTGAACCTCTATCATGTGCCAAGCTCTGCTGTTCACTTTCCCCACATTCCTCGTTAAATCTGCATAAGCATTCACTGAAACAGGTTTTATTTATTATGATCTCAGTTGATAGATAAGGAAATCAAGGCACAAAGCCATTTCTTAACTTGCCTGAAATCACACAACTGGTAAGTGATGGGGCCAGGATGCAGACCCAGGCAGTCAGGCGGCCGAGTTCACTCTCTTACCCAGCAGACTACGTAATGACTAATCATACACAGAGCACTTTCTGTGAGCTGGGGACACAGCACGTCATTGAATCCTTCCAGTGACCTGACAGGGTTGGTTGGTATCATCAGCAAACTTGTGTCACAAGTGTTGTCATATCTGGCCCCGGATCTCACTGCCAGTGGGTGGCAGAAGAAGGGTGGTTGGCAAAACCAGAGTAAGTGATGCTAGGTTCTTGACAAGGATTTCAGTAACAGACCACGGTTCAGAGACGGTCTCTACCTGTGGAAACAACAGCGGCTCACTCCCTGATTGTCCAGAGTCTTCCTTGGACATATGAACAGGGCACCTGAGGTCACAGGGAACAGAATCATTTTGTGAATGCACAAGACAACCACCAAATGATACCAAACTATCTGTCCACCAAGATCCTCTCTGGACACCTCAGCTCTTTCCCAGCTATGATGTCCCAAATCAAGGGGGCGGGGGGCGGGGGGGAAATGACAGTATCATTTAGGATTTGGTTTTCGCCCTTTCTCACATTTATGAATGTTACCTATGAAAGGAACCTGAGTGGCAGATGGAAACACTAACTTCTGAATGCTAGCATATCCAGAAGGTGACAAAAGTCCTCCAGACTCTCAGATGCTATTCTGTTGATATGATTAGTACCACTGGCGAGCAGCGGTCATTAGACCTAAATGCGTGGCTTAAGCAGTAGAAATGTAGCTTCTTTCTAGTTAGGAAGATATCCAGTGTTCACATGAGCGATGAGAGTGAGAACGTCACCAAAGGAGCATGGGTGCGTTTAACAGAATTTGTGTCTGGAGTTCACAGAAACAAGACTTTCAACTCCAGACGGCTCAGGAATTAATAAAACAAAACTATCACACTACCGCATTCATTGGCCTCAATCATTCCAACTGCGATTTGGAATAAAAGAAACAACCAGGAGACCTCAACAAGAACACGGGGGGACTTGACACACGAAGGCGATACTCGGTGCCCTTCACCAGGAACAGTGGTGCAAAGCTGCCCGCGGTCTGTCTTTGTCCTTCACCGCCTCCTGGTTAGGGTGCTTGGAGATCTAGAGTTCTCACTACATTTCATTCTTTCCCCGGGAAGGAAAGCAAGCAGGTCCCACTTCAATAATTAATCTCTTTTAAAAGCTCTGCCCCCAGTGCAACACCTTGTGCAGAGTTTAACCTCAGCTTTAAGCAGCCAGGGCGGTCACCACAAAGTTGCTTTGAGGGCCCCAAGGGCAACAAAAGCCACATTTCTGTTTGGAGTAATACAATCTAAAGCCTGCAAAAACACCACTGCTGTTGGCACGAATTCCCGCCGAACTCTAACTCGCTGCAGTCAGAACGGTTTTATGCTTTGATAGGCAGATATTATTGGCTCATCTTCTAGAGATAATTACCTCTCTTGCCTTGTTTAGTGGTTATACATTCCAGACCCAGAGATTAAACCGTTGTAGAAAACCAGTGATGGGCACAGGCCTTTCATGCTGAAACGGTCTCCGTGAGACAGAGCAGGAACACTTTAACTTGGGGGTTTAGACAATGGCTGTTCTGAAAGGGTTAGAAAAATGGGCAACAACTGAGCTTCCTCCTCCCTCCTGTGTTCAAGTCAACCACCTGCTGCGGCATTTTTGTTTCGGTAACAAAGAAGCCTTCATGTTTGAGGCTCATATTTAATGTTTTGCCGAACCGGCCCCTTTAGTTTTTTAGTTAACTCTTCAGGAGCAGAGAAAGAAATATTTCTTGCCTGACATGCAAATAAAGACACCAACACACTTTCCTGACCGGCCCCCACAAATAAATGGACGTGGACCTATGACCACATGTGCCACTGCCTGCTTACCTTTGTACACCGCCCCAGAGTCGGCAGATCCTCTATTTCTATTTAAGAAAGTATTATCGGTCACTAAGAGCCGCATAACATTTGTGATTTCATGGTTCGTACAGTAACAGGTGCTGGGGGAAACAGGAATGTGAAGTGTTAAAAAGAAAGTGGGGGGGGGGGGAACCACTTCAGACACATTAAGCAGCTTTAAACGCTGACAGCAGAAAGGGGAAAATTTTTAAGCAATTTGGTCGGGTCAGTAAAAAGCAACACAGGTCAAAGGAACAAAATGGCACCCAAAAATTCTGCCTATTGATAAATGGGCATACTGTCTTGGGGCTGGGCGCGCAGGCAAAGAAAGGCTAAGCAACTGCTGCATGGAGACAAAAATATGCTCTTTGTGGCACTCTGACAATAAGTTACTTCAGCTGGGCGAACGCGTGAGGCCCCCCATTCGCCCCGTATTCGCGGCTGGGGTATGCATTAATGAAAACAAAAGGGTCCATTTTCATTGTAACCATGCAGAAGGGTTAAGCATTTGACCTTCAAGTATGGTGCACTTGTGCTCGGTGGAAAGGTTCTTGACAATATAAACACGAATGACTGCTGTTGGAGAAAGGGGGCACAATTAAAAACAATCTCAGATGCTTGTCGTACAGCTGTTCGAGCTTCGGCTCTGCCTGACCTCTAAGGATGCTACATGCTTAACGGAGACAATTTAAGGTATTTTAGTGAGTCCCTTCCCCATTCACCACTGCCATCCTTCGCCTTGGGAATACCTACCCTTAAACACAAAGCGCGTTTCCAGTAATGAGATTTTACGCGCTGGGGTTTAGCCGCGGAGCCATTGGCCTCCTCAAGCTGTCCTCCTCTTGCTATCTGACCACCCTGAGAAGCAGCCGAGGGCCAGATCTTACGGGGACTTGGCGGGAGGCGGGAACGTTTGACTCTGGAGAGCACAATTAGCACAACTGTTGTAAAAGAGTTGTTTCCTTTTTTTTTTGTTTTCCTTTTTTAACAAGCGCAATCTTATTACGCCTCGCTTTCCAAAAAAAGATGTGACTGAGGCAAAGTTTTCACTCTGTTAAATGATAATCTAATTTATCTGAAAAGGATTTCTCTCAATACGGTCGCTTATCTCTAGTCTGCAAAAGAGAAAGCCCTGAGACATCCCAAATGCAGTTAGAAACAGATTAAAAAACCAAAACAATAACAAAACAAAACAAAACAAAACAAAACACCTGAGCATGTCTTCTGAGCCAGCAGAGAACATGGTTTCAAAAGAAACAGAAATTCTAAGGTAAAAGACTAACTCCTTTTCTAAGCTGAGGGAAGTCGCTGCCTTCCCGTTGCCGGATCTGTTTGCAGTCAGGTAAAGAAAGGGTCTGGAATCCCCCCCACAAGTAAGGGGGTCCCTGGGAAGTGACCGTGGGTAGGCGCTGTCCACCAACAGGGGCTAGAAGATGCTAGAAGGATGAGGGACTGCCGGCTTTAAAGGAAGAGACCATCACAGCCTGCTCTGGATTGGAGGAGCCGGGACTTCCCACTTATTGGGAAGAAAGGAAGTCATACCGAGGTGAGACAAAGCCAAGAGACAGGCCAAATCTCGTAAAGAGTGGGGCACAGGGAAAGTTTGGCTTGTCAAACACACTTTAATCTCTAAAGTCACTGCGCTTTGATGTTGCCCCAAACAGAAAACCTACATGGTTTGCAAGATTTACAGCATTTCTAGTGGGAACAGTTTCATGCTCCAGGGTTTTCCCTTTGGAGATTAAGGTTTATTTTATCCCTGATGTTCAATGGGTCTGACTGTAAGAGCCTCATCAGAGACAAGGACATTCTCCTGCCCTCTGACTCATCAAATACACCAAACTTTTATTCATCAAATCAAGTTCGTTTTTCAGGGAACAAAGCTGCTGGAGATGATCCAAACCGTGGGGTAATCACTGTCACTCTGACAAGACAGGAGTGATTCTTTTGCAAAGAGTCAGCTCCTAAGAGAGATCACAAAAAAAGTGACTTGAAAATGGCTACACTAATCTCTATATTATAAAAGACCACACAATTCATTTCGGGAGTTGAAATGAGGAGAAGCAAAATAGACGGGAAAGAGAGAAGTGAATCACCACCTCTGCCTATTACATCAAGGGCAACCCCCCACATGCGCTGACACTCACATAATTGTAAGCCACGGAGAACAGAAGTGGTTTCAAAGGGCCACTTGAGGTAGAGTTCACTGGAAGGGGCTTTGCGCATTGCCACTAACACTCCTTTTTTTAAGCTGGATCTTACTCTTCTGAACCCAAGTGAGACTTGACCTATGAGGACAGAACTTTATAATGTACTAGGCAGAGAAGCCGGTAGTAAATTTCAACTGGATCAGGGACCGTGCTTAAGGAATTCCCCGCTCGACTCAGGAAAATGGCACGTAGGATCACACAATAAATCGTTGCTTGGCTGCTGAGCCACCGGCTTTTCACCATGATACCACGGCCAACGGGAACGAACCGGTGACCAAGTCGTTCCTGGTTCTATGCACCCGGATCAATCCATAAAAGGCTCTGCCCTCGACATTCTATGCGTCTAAAGCAGCCTGTTGATGATGATTCTTTTGCCGTGGCAAGCAGGGTTCGTTCCCTGCTGCGAAAACAAAAGGCAAGACGAGAAAGGAATTCCCCTCCCCCGTACATCCTCCTAAATGCACAGGCTTGATACGTAAGAAGTATATTCATTCCTACTTCTAGGAATGGAAAATTTAAACAAACCCCTCAGGTGTCGTACTCATAATGACGCTAAGGGAAGACCGTCCTTTCTCACTGAAGGATGCCAACGCGTCTCTGAAGCACTAACACACCAAATCCACAAAACACATGAGGGAGGGGACAGATCGAACACCAGCATGTGATCAGCAGAGGCCAAAATGTAAACCCAGGGATCCTCACTTCTGACCACACAACCGTTCTGGAAGGTATGGCTCGATGCTCCCTAGGATGCACATAATTGTAAGTGAGGTTTTACTCGAAACTGCAACCATTTGATGGTTCTCCGCATCTCCCCCACCCTCCTGACACCATACAAATGCCCAACCATTTTCCTTGGCTTTTCCACAACAGACGCACACGGTTGCAATAATGAAGGTACGGCTGTCCCTTTGGGGGTCGTCTCCTTCCCTGCAATTTGCAACAAAACCCGCCCTGGATTTTAAGAGAGCCATCCTGTACTTACGATATTGATTTTTCATTTTGCTCCGCAAATACTACCACCACTTTATAACTGATCTACAACATTAACAGTTTCCTTGGCCTCAGAGACCAAATTAATCACAAAATCAACAATCTGTTTTTATGCCACGAGAGTTCCATTTTAGTTTTCAACACAAATTGCAAAACCACAGCCAGCGTCCAGTGCAATTTTGGAGATGCACTGCTAACTTGCCTCCCAGTTGTGACTTAATACAACGATGGTTGTGCGAATTAAAATGTTTACGGCTTCAGGCCGGCCTTTATTTAGCCGGCTACCAGGCAGGTGAATGTCTACGGGCTGATTTCTGGAGGAAGTCAGAAGACAGCTAGGGGCAACGCCCCCATCAGCTCAGATCACAGAAATGTACAGATAGGTTCACCTACCGTCTCCCGGCCGAGATTCCTTCCATGATGAAAGCACCAGGAAGGCCGCTTTTGACCCCATGGACTTCTCTGCGGGGTCTGACACTACTAGTCTCCCTCAGGCCCAGGTTTTCTTTCAACCTCTCTGACTGACATCTCAGGTTTTCTCAAGGGCTCCTCTCCTATACTTGTCCTAGGTCATCCTACACTCTGCATTGCATAGTCAAGGCAGAACCTACATTCTTGACTCTTGAACCTACATTCTCTCCCACACACATCAATTTCTTGAGCTTCCGTCTCTATGTAGATGCTTCAAGCACAAACTAACACAGTGGAGACGCCTGCCCGGTGCACGGTGGGCACGGAAGGACCGCCCACTGAAGACCCAAACCAAACTCCCAAATCTACACTTAGGCTCTGATGTCTCTACCAAGCTCCACACCGCTATTTCCAGATGTTCTTAGATGCTCTACTGGACTCTTCAAACTCTATCTGCCCTCAAACTTCCTCCTCTTCTGTTCCTTAGCTGGGTAAATGGTACCATCATCCACCGGGTAACCGCGACCAGATTTACTTGCAAACTGCCTGTGAACTCTCCTTCACCCCTCAACCCCAACCTCCAAATGATGGTGAAGTTGTATGTACCTCTTTAAAATCAGAGCTCTGGCATCCGGCCCGCCTTTTTCTTCCCTTCATTACCACCTTGGTCCGCAACCTCATTACTTCTCATCAGAGTATCTGCAACAGGCCTTTGTGGCCCCAGCCTCACCTCGTCACAGCCTATCCCCTGTGCTGCCGCCAGGTATAGTTCTGGAAATGGGTCTGACTGCCCCACCTTCCCATGCAAAGTCTTTGAATCCAAATGCCACGAACGTCTCCGGAACATAGGCCAAATTTCTAGGCATGGCATTCAAGGCCCTTCTTGAGTTGGTCCCATCCTCCTCTTTCCACTTGTTCTCTAGTTCCCAGGTGCCTGTCCCTGCTCTTCCATTTCACCCCAGAGAGGTACCTGATGCACAGGTTACAAGGTACAACATCATTTCTGCAAAGACGCCCTGGTATTCTCTGGAGCCGTGCCCTTGTGCCTAAAACGGGCCCTGTCCCTCTTATGAACGTGTGTGAAAACTCTGCCTACTGAAAGCTGTTCCTTCTTCAAGGCACAATTAAAAGGCGACTCCTTTAAAAAAAAAAAAAAAAAAAAAAGGCACCTTCACTTCCCTGAAGCCTTCTCCAGTTTTTTCAATCTGACTTCTATTCTCTGCGGCACTCTTGCAACATTTCGTTTAACCTCTCCTTTGACACTCCACATCATGCCTTCCTTACGTGTGTACCTATTTCCTTACAGGCATGTTAAGCTCCACAGGTACAGCAACTCTTGGTTTTCTCCAATCCCTGACACATGAAATCTTTACGAAAAAAAAAAAAAAACAAAATTCAGTGACTGTTTGTTGGATTGGAACCGAAGCCTTGCCTGGACTTGGGGGCCCTTTAGTAGATGCCAGCTGAATGAATATGAAGTGTATTCTGTCAGAAGACGTCAAGAACTCCACTAGAAGAAGATGGAACGGTTACGAGACGGCAATCTGGGCACCGTCCCAGGCCGGCTGGTAAAGGCAAGAGCACTACGGGACTCTCAGAGGAGGATAGTAAGTTATCCTAATTTCAGCCTATAGACAAAACCAATGGATACGCTCCTGGGGGCCCGGAGGTTATCACATTTCTCCCTCATGTGCGAGACATGTTTATAAACACAGAAGGCTCTAATACAACTCACATGAGGGACAAAACTCAACTTCGGCAAGTGTTTACATTCTAATCAGGACAACAAATCACTTCTCACCAGGAGATTCCAGCTCAGTCAGGGTGGGGGTTCTTGTACGTGTGCCAGGGGGACGCTGGGCCGGAAAACGTCCTGGTCCCTTCAAGCTGAATGGCAATTCTGGGCATCAGCACAAGAAGGGTAAGAAAGAATGGCATCTAAAGGACACTTCCGAAACCCCTGTCCAGGTTTCTGCGTGGCTCCCAGGTGGCAAAATATACAAGGCCTTGATAGTTCCTGCTTTGTCACATGACTCCCAACCTAGACAAGCATATGGCAGCAACAAGGACGATGGATTCTGACCTTTCTGACAGGAAAAGTCGGTGGCCAAGCTTCCTAGGGTTGCCTCTACCTGGCAAGGGAAAGAAAAATATGACCACCCCAGGAACCCTGGCCTTTCCTGAAGTCTAAGGTGAGTGACGCTTGAAAGACACTGAAATTAGGAAAGGAGCATCCGGAGGGTATCACAGGGTTCCGCCAGAGACAGCTCGTCCTCACCAATTCACTCATTGGCTCACAGCCTATAAAAAGCTGGGCACCAGCCACATCACAAGGCTGACATGGGATGGTCATGCATTTTGGACTTGCCTCCTCCAAGGAAAATCTGATGCGGGCTATCTTACTGCAGACAACAGTACCCAAATTGATAGTGTGGAACTGGCTTGTCCAATAATTGGAAGGAACCTGTACAAAGAAACAGCATGGCTATTCACATTCTATTTTACAACGTGATCAACCATTCCCTGTTCTTTGTCAAGGGATGGTTTACGAGATTCATAAATTAACTACCCCAAGTCACTTCTGCTGTTTTACTGTGTCTAGCAACACTGGATCTCCATGAAACAGATACGCGCTCTCAAGTTTTATCTGCCATAAATACCCAGTGCCTCCAGAATAAACCCGGAGCCCCCGGACATGGCTTTCATGATGGTCACAGGGAAATACAGCATAGGGACTTGACCTAGTCAGACAGGGCAAGAGAGGCTTTCCCAAGGAGGTGGTAATTTGAGGTGAGATCTGAGCAATCAGTCGAAATAATCTCTATATATGTTTTGGTGGGAGAGGACATTCAAAGAAGAGGCAACGTGTGTGAAGGCCTTGAAAAGAAGGGAGCGGGCTGGATTCATCGAGAAAGTGCCAGTAAGGTAAGGAGTATGGACAACAAAGAGCCCAGAAGGAATGTAAGGCAGGAAAGGTGGACGGAGGATACAATATTTCAGTCCTTATCCTAACAGCAACTGGAACCCATTACTGGGTTTGCACAGGGAGGGGGCATGATTAGCTCTCTATTTGGAAACACTGCCCTGGTAACTGTGTGAAGAATACAGAAACCCATACAGCAAGCTACTGCAACAGCCCAGGGGTGTAAAGGTGGTGTGTTGGACGAGAATAGCGGCAGCAGAAATGAACAGGAGTGGACACACTCATGAAATATTTTAGGGGTAAAAGTTTCTCAGACTGGATCACGTGGGATGGGAAGAGGAGAGTTTCAAGGATGATTCCTTGACGTCTGCCGTGAAGACCTACAGGTGGGTGGTGGTACCACTTCCCGAGATCAAGAACTCTAGAAGGAGACTAGCTTTGGGGGACTGCCGGCCCCTCCTGTAGGGGCCTTGAATACAGCCTGCATCGTCCCTGTGTCTACACTACACATGCTATTCCCTCCACAGCAATCTCTTCCCATCCCCATCTCTACCTGCCAGGATTCTGCCCATCCTATAAGACTTAACTCAAAAGTCCCTGCCAATCACAGAGCCTTCAGAGATCCTACCCATCCAGACGTATGCCACCGTCTTCCAAGCTTTCATCGGTTCGGCCTGTTATCTTTTACCAACATCGACTTCCACCTTGTATGTGAGTTCTGAATATGGTTGTCTCCCTCCTGAGATCTCCACTGAATTTAGGAAACGTAGCAGGCACTCAGTACGTTTGTGCTGGTTGAAAGTAAGACCGCTTGCCCGTGGATTTGCTGACACGTTCCTGTATCCGTCCACGCAACCAAGCTAATTTGGTAAGAGGTCAGGTACCTGATGAACACAAGACTTCTCAATCCTGCCCACGTGTCAGAATCACCTCCAAGGCTTTCTAAACATACGGCAACCAACTGGGAGCCACAGCTTAGACCCATTAAATCGGTATCACTGGAGGTGGAGCCCACAGCATACATTTAAAACCTTAATCCTGGATGATTCGAATGTAGAGCCAAGATCGAAAGCTATAGATACCAAACCCAAATCCCTGGAGACAGATGGTCCTCATGGCTTCAAAGAGTTGCACCGGGGGCTCTAAGGTACATCCTGATGCGGAACGCCTCTAACGCAGACAAATTATACTCCAGAGAAGGCTGAAGAGATAAGGCTTCTGCAGTCGGTAATGGATAAATGCTAAACGTTTTTAAAGAAGGCAGTTTGCAAAATGGATTGGATCAAAAAGAAGGGAGACAGCAGGCCATCCAACAAATATGTGCAGAGCCCCAGCAGCATAAGAAGAGGTACTTCAGAGAAAGCCTGTACCCACACAGCATTTGCGTTTCACCCGCCCCGCAAACACGTGTCGGGTTCTGACTCCGTGAGCACCCAGGACACAGCAGTTATACAAGACAAAGCCCCTGCCCTCAAGGTGCTTTTGTTCTTACATGTATGTAAGACAAAAGTTCAGATATTAATAAATACTCTAAGGAAAAGTTAAGTGGAGTAAAAAGACAGACAAGGAGCCATTCTGAGAGGACTTCTGAATAGGGACCTGAATGGAAGGCACAGGTTATGTGCAGACACAACGTAAGAAGGGACAAGAGTCTCAGAAAGCTATAGGAATGACTCAGGGGAGAGAAAAGGGGACACCGAATGAGCAGATGGCCGGAGGAATGAACAAAGAGGATAGGTTCCAAACAGTCATGCTAAAAATACACCAGGCAAGGTGCAAAACACTCCATGTTTTATCCACCTTGGGCAAATCTCACAATGACCCCCTAAGCGAGGTACTTCTGTTATCCCCATTTTACAGATGGGGAAACCTGAGACTCCCGGTGTGACTGCAGTATCGCACACAGTTAAAGGACAGGGGCAGGGCTCGAACCCTAGCCTAACTTGAGAGCTCAAGCTCTCAACTCCAAAATACCTAAGCGTGCAGACTTCAGAGGTGATGGGGGCTCAAACCGAACGGACTTGGTGATACAGCCAGCCATGGAACCTGACTTCATAATGCAGCAAGAGAGAACACGGCAAGAGAGGAGCCCCAGGAGAACCCAGAGCGGTAAAGGAGCCCTCACCTAGCCCAAGAATTACAGTCTACCGACACAGTCTACCGAGGGGGTCAAAGGAAAGTTCTCCACCCCTCCTGAGACCTCGATTAGTCCGCTCCTTTCCCTGAAAATAGAATCCCAACCACTCCCCACTCATCTCGGTACTCTCCAGGGCCTTCCTGAAACGAACTCCTACCTAGGAACTGCGTGCGCAGGCTGAAGGCTTCAACCCATGTTTCTGGAGCCAAGCAGAAAAAGGCTCTGAAACAGACAGCGAGCACTGTTGGAATGACCCACTGAAGACTGACAGGTGGAAGAAGAATGAAGGCGGGCAGGGGAGGCCAAGGAGGCTCGGCCTGTCGGAACACAACCGAAACTCAGTCCTGAATGGACTCCAACAAGAACATAACTGTAAACAGCAAATCAGCAACGTGCCTTGTCTCCAGGGGTAAGGAGCCCCGCCTTCCCTTCCCACTGACGCACACCGCTACAGCAGGAAGCCCTAAGACTCGGCAGGGTAAAGGGCCACGTACATCCGTATGGAATACAGTTCCGCCACGTGATAACGTCCCCCGGTGTCAGGGCCATTGCTCGGATCACCCGCACTCGTTCAGCTGACTTGGCACACAACTCCGTGATAAGAAAGAACGTTTGCCACATTTGCCTGCCAAGGAAATAGGAGTGTTCCTCACTAGAACCTCTACCTCTCTCAGAATTCTCCGGATGCAAGTAACAGAATGGAACTTTAGCTAAGAGTTTAGCGATTAAGAGAGCAGACTCTGGGCCCAGACCGCCTCTGCAAACCACAAACCCTGGCTCTGTGGCTGACTACTTCTGCGACCTTGGCAAAGTCACTTAATCTCTCTGAGCCTCAGTCTCTCTGAGCACAAAACAGGGATGAGAGAAATGTAAATGAAAACTGAAAGACACAGTCATAGTTGCGAAAAGTCTGTTAATATACTGCACTGGTGAGGATGTAGGGAAGACAAACACTAGATCACATATCTACATATGTATACATGTGTATACATATACATGTACATATACATGTATACACATGTATATACATATACATACTCTACATATGTATACATATACATGCACGCGCGCACACACACACACACTCTGCTCCAAACTCTATGGAAGACAATTTGTCCCTCTTTAAAACTAACAATACATATATCCTTTGATTCAGCATTTCTGCTCCTAGACATTACCGTAGATATTATACGTGAAAATCTCATGTGTTAGGGTATTCATTTCAACATTATTTGTGAAAGCAGAAAACTGAAAACAGTAGGAGACTGAGTAACTAAATTATGAAGCCACGCTACGAAAAACCATGCCATCACTTATAAGAATGTACCAATATGGAAAGACCTCTAAGACGGAGTGCTATTCATTTGAAAAACAACACACAAATGTTTGTAGGTACAGTAAAACCTTGGTTTGCAAGCACAGCTCGTTCCGGAAACATGTTTGCCATCCAAAGCACTTGTATATCGAAGCGAATTTCCCCATAAGAAATAATGGAAACTCAGATGATTCATTCCACAACCCCAAAATATTCATATAAAAATGATTACAATGCTGTAATATAATACAAAGTAATAAAATACAAAAGATAAAGAAAAATAAACAGATTAACCGGTACTTACCTTGGAAAACCTTCGTGGCTGGTGTGAGAGAGGCCAGAGAGAGGAGGGTTACCGTGTAGGACGACTTTCACTATCACTAACGGAATCACTGCTGTCTGTTGGCTCAATGGAATCTTTTTCTGCATGGGGACCATTGTATACGCTCGCACAGATGGTGAGGATGGAACAGTATTAATAAACACTTGTCATTTACTGTATTTAACGTAACTGGCAATAAGGTAGCGGAGGAAAGGGTCTATATCCGCAGGCAGCCTGACCTAGAAGGAAGCCAAGCTTTCCTAAGCTTACTCTTGTATGGAAAAACAAAGGACCGTCCATCGGTGCTTCGAAGTGACAAAAAATACACTACTGCCAGTCGCGGGCACCTTCTAACGTCCTGAAAAATCACTGATTTCTGCCAAACACCATGGCCTGAGACACCTGAGCATGGGAAACAATCACCCACAATCCCACAGTGAGCGAGACAGACAGAGAGACAGAGACAGACAAACAGGGAGGAGAACCAATGGCTCGGTTGTGATCCCGTGACATTCAGCATCAGGTACCACTCATATTGCAAGACCTCGCTCCTTCATCAAGTCAAAACTTATTAGAAAGGTTTGCTCATCTTAGGGGACACGCGCAGAACAAGTTGTGCGCAACCCAAGGTTTTACTATCTAGAGAATATCTCTAGAAAGGTACAGAAAAAAAAAATCGTGAGGGGTGTTAGGCCCCAGGGAAGGGAAAAGGGTGGCAGTGGGAATGAGTGGGGACTTCTGTGCTTCTATACTTTGGGAATCCTGCACCATGGACACGTGCCGGCACACAGTCCTGAAAGAGCTCACCACATGTGCATGGAGCAGGCCGGCTAAGGCAACGCACCTCACCCTACAGCAGCTAGGAGAGTGCGTCCACAACGTAACGCGCAGATGCTGTCGGAGGAGGGAAAAGCGATGCCGGACAGGCAGAAACAGTGTGTCCTCCTCAACATGAAAAAGCCCGATTTTGACCCGTCAGGCCCAAGCCCACGGCAGAGGGAAGGGTCCAGAGCAGCATTCACATCCGCATTTTCTGCTACGGGCACGTCCAGCTGAAAGTTGGTAGGAGCACTAGAGAAGGCACGGCCACCGGGAGACTTGGGAATGGTGGCAAACACTGGACTGGGAACTGGGCAATCTGGGCTCTGGGTCCGCCAGTATTCGGCTCTGCGGCCCCCGACAAGCCTCTGGGCCTTCTGAGCCCTTCCTTTTCCAAAAGGAGAATGCCATGCCTTGACACGGCATGCCCTGAAAGAAACTAAGCAACGATGAATCCGACCGCGTGCGTCTCTGCCGCCAGTTTCTTTTTGGCCAGTTTCTTGTGAGGAATAAAGAGATATCAGAGGGGAACCCTCTTTAAAAACCACGAAGCCCGTTGGTTTTGCCGGCGAAGCGTCACTTGGGTGTGACTATCAGAAGGGTCTCTCGTGAGATGAAACGGTAGCCCCAGAACGGCATTTCTTCATCTCATTCATATGGAGAGGGAATGGTGGCCTCTCAGTTAACTTAAGACCTGAGATTCCTGAACAGAATCAGAGTCGAGGCAACCCCGCAGAAGCCCACATCCGACGAACAAACTCAGAGAGAGTTATTAATCACTCAAGAATTAGCACACGGTCGGGGCGCCTGGGTGGCGCAGTCGGTTAAGCGTCCGACTTCAGCCAGGTCACGATCTCGCGGTCCGTGAGTTCGAACCCCGCGTCAGGCTCTGGGCTGATGGCTCAGAGCCTGGAGCCTGTTTCCGATTCTGTGTCTCCCTCTCTCTCTGCCCCTCCCCCGTTCATGCTCTGTCTCTCTCTGTCCCCCAAAAAATAAATAAACGTTGGAAAAAAATTAAAAAAAGAATTAGCACACGGTGACTCAAGAGTAATAAAACCAGTCACTGGAAAATAATAACATCACAGAGGGGGAAAGAATGAGGGTCCAGCGGAAATCCATACATGAAGGTGGGAGAGACCCGAGTGAACAGCCACCGTTTACGTTCCGAACATTTACTCAGTGTTTCAAGTGGTGTGGCCGACGTGCCAAAACGCGGTGGCGAAGAGGGGACAGCATGGAGCGTCCAAGCACTAATGTGGGGCCATTAGCCAAAGAATGGGGAGATATGCGTGGGAAAGTAACTAGTCTAGTTCAGCAGTGGAAATGATAGATTACCACACCCGCTATCCTGCACCAAATCGAGTAACTCATGAATGACACTTTGGCTGCATTTCAAAATACTTTCATGCACGTATTTCAGTCCTCAAAACTGCCACCTCTACAAGAGACAGTGGAGTTGTCATTTCCTCCAGAATACAATTCCCGTACCAAAAATAATAATAATGATAATGATAATGATAATGATAATAAGAGTAATAAAATAAGATGGACCTACGGTTCCGAAATGGAAGAGAATCTTAAATGGTTCGCCCGTGGGGAGAACCAGCCCCTGACGGAAATCCAAAATTATTCGGCTGGTGTTCCGTTTGTGAGAAACAAAGAGCTTGATGGGCAAACATCCACTCGTCTGTAATGAGGTCTTCTGCAAGGTCTTGCGCAAATGCGCAGAGTTGCTTATTTCCTGTCCTCGGGATGCAGACGGGTCTTGACGTTAGTGCAAATAATCGAATTTTGACTTGTGTCCCCTTTGCCAATGAAGATGATAAAATAGTTACCTTTCTATTTTTAGTTGCACGTGATTACGACTGGCCTTCCAGGACTATGACAGGAAGGCATCATGAAAGGGGGAAGGCCCCGTATCTTGCAAAGAAATGCATTAGAAACGGGTCCTTGCTAATCTTCCTGATCTGATCTCTCGCTACTGGACTCACATGGACCACTCTCCATCCGGTCTAATCAAGTTTGGGAGCAGATTTTGTGTTTTCCCACTACAATGTCTCTGCTTCTCGCATCTCTGAATATCCTCCAACCATCTCCATCTATCAAAACCCTTCGTATTCCCGAAGGCCTACGTCGGAATCCACTCTCCCCTTTGATTTTGCTTCCTCTGAATTACTTACAGCCTTGTGCTTTATCAACCTGGGAGACAGAAGTCCTGGCTTTTTGTAGAACTTCACACTTATCTGCACAAAGTGGAGCAGGCGAATGAGGAAATGACTAGAATGAAGAATGGAAATTTCTTTCCTGATGCCACTCGATTGAAATAGGTTGCAGATATAATTGCTGTCCAAATATTTTAGGGTACAGCCCATAGAAATGTCTCAGTGTGGAATGATAAAAACAAAAATGCGAAAGGGGCAGATTCTGACGTTTCAGATTTAAAAGATAGAAAGTAAGGGTCTTAACACCATACCCTTTTTTATGAGAACATTCTATTCAATTTCCAGGTTTTGCAGACCGCTCAATAAAGGGGTCAGTTTCTTTCAGAGGTCTTACTTGCACCCCCACCCAAAATGTAATCAAGGCTATTCTAATCTAGACAGAAAACAACACTGCTTAACTAACTAAACGAATTAAGCCGGATTCTTTCTCCCGTCAAAGGAAAAAAACCTAAAAAAAATTTTTTTTAATGCGTATTTGTTTTTGAGCGGGGGTGGGAGGGGCAGAGAGAGAGGGGGAGACCCAGAATCCAAAGCAGGCTCCAGGCTCCAAG
Source organism: Felis catus (assembly GCF_018350175.1). Classification (NCBI taxonomy): domain Eukaryota; kingdom Metazoa; phylum Chordata; class Mammalia; order Carnivora; family Felidae; genus Felis; species Felis catus. Next base: position 31,491,450 of record NC_058382.1, on the reverse strand, counting down.
CTGTCGGCACAGAGCCCAATGCGGGGCTCGAGCTCACGGACCTGAGAGATCATGACCTGAGCCGAAGTCAGACACTTAACTGACTGGGCCAACCAGGTGCCCCGGAAAAAAACTTTTAAAGACCGATCCTGAGAACCACAGCAGGCCATCCTATGCTAGTTAGGCCTAGCTATGCGGATACCGTATATATTTACTCTGTCTCAAGACAAGAGACAGGCAGAACACTCCAGAGCAACCAGTCAGAAGACCTTAGGGTCAGCAGCGAACACTACCTATTTCTCTCCTTCTTCCCTCACAAGCGTACGCGAAAGGAGAGGGGAAATCTTCAGCCCCCAGTGGCATCCACACCGAAACCCTGTGTAAGGCTCCGATCCCCCCACTTCACCCAAAGGGCCAGGTTCTGCCTCCTGGACTCAGCGACGGCAGTTCTCCTGCTTGTGAAATTACGACCAAACTTTTCCTTTTGTTCCAGCAAAAGACTTCCTGCGAGAAAGCAGTAATCCTTTAAAGCTTTCCAGCCCAAAGGTCTCTCCTGGTTTGGATTCCCCCATCCCCAGCCCCCAGAGGAAAAGCTCGCTCAATCACATCACAAGGCATTTCTCGGTTCCAAGTTGTACTGGGTCTCAAGGACTCCTGGTGAGGAAAGAAAACTGGTCATCTGAACATCCTTTCCTGGGATCCGTCTGAAGTGTAGACAAGCAGCAAAGATGAATATTAATATGCCTTCCATCATCAAAAGCTGTTGCATACCCAAAGGATGATAAATATTTTAATCAGTTTTCAGCTTGTCTAGCGGAAGTCAGTTTACTCCTCAGAGATTTCCCTAGTTCTGTGCCCAAAACCTGTCCAGCACATACTGCTTTCCCTATATAACTTTTGGAAATTGGTAATAAAAAGTCCAAGCTTTGTGAGAGAACTCATTTAATTTCTTGACAGTTTGACTCCATTAAGTTTTCCAAGAAGAGGGAAATCTAAAATATGAGGGATGCCGACGAGCGAGACAAAACACCACAATTCTAAGTTCTGGGAGCAGTGTTGCTAATAACCTACTTACGTCTCACGCTTAAAACATTTTTTTTCCTTCATATTTGCGTAAGTTGTCTGCCAGCGGCCGCTCGGTCTTCTCCGGGTAAATGCCAAAGGCATAAAACAGGACATTCTCATGCGTCCTCTGTACTCTCGATATTATTATTTTTTAAATGTTAAAGGCGTTTGGGGGTATTGTTGGGAGGGTTCCATTTGTTTAAAAATAAAACTGACACCCCCCCCCCCAGAATATTCCTACGAAGGAGGACCTAATATTTTAGGGAAATGTACAGAGTTAAAAGGGATGGATTAAAGACCATGCCGCTTCCCGTGGGCGTGAGGAAATGGCTGGACTCGTATGTGGACCTAACATCGATTCATTTCCTCAACGAGTAAGTGTCGGGGACCTACGCTGCACCAGACACCGTTGTAAGAGTTGGAGACATTACAGCGGATAAAACAAAGTCCTTCTCTCCCAGGGACCATATTAGGTAGAAGCAGATAACAAACAAGTATCCTGGCAGATGGTAGGAAGCGATGGGAAGCAAGGTGGAAGAGGGCAAGGCATTCCCTAGCGTAAGAAGCTCTCTCCAAGGAGTGACATGAGCAGAGAGACGGGAATGGAGGGAGGAAGTGAGTCATGCAAATTAACAGAGGGCAGAATATTCCAGACAGAGGCAACGGCGAATGCAAAGACCATGATGCAGGAGGAGGCTGGGCGTGTTCCTGAAGACAGTAAGAAGGCGAGTGGAGGACTGGGACGGAGGGGAAATAATGTACGGGGTGGGGGTGGACAGACCCTGCAGGGCACTGAGCCCCGATGCAAGGAAGCTGTATATCTGCACATGATAGTGAGTTTGGGCCGGGGGAGTGAAACACCAGACTTTGTATTTTAAAGGAACACTCTGACAGGGATGGACATAGGGTGGTAATAGCAGAGAGACTATTTCTATAAATGATGGTGGTTCTCATCAAGGCAGCAGCACAGGGGATGGTGAAAGGTGGCCAGATCATGAATATCTAGAAAACAGAGTTAACGGGATTCGCCGATAAATCAAGAGGTTATAGGCTGAGCGACTGGACAGTGCAAATTACTGCCCTGTGTGATACTGGGAGAAAGGCTGGGGGGTAATGGGAATCAAGAGTTTGGTCTGAGGTATGTTAAATTTGAGACATTATTGCTAGACAGCTAAACACAGCCCCCCTTGCCCAACTACTGTTCAGGTCTCCAAGACAGGAGACCCTACTGCAGACATTGGAACATCTCATCAACTCCATCCGTTAAAAAATTCACTGTTAACTGCATGAAAAGTTGATGACATTAAATAAAATACAAGCCCTCTTAATCCCCCAACATCTGTTAGAGATCTGATGCATAATTCTGGGTATTTCATAATTGCACATTTAAATTAATAATATTTAAAGTAAAGGGATGTGTAATATCAGCCTACCACCTGTTCCAAGTCCTCATAAGCAGAGCAGATATGCCTGTAACAGTAGAAATTAATTTTGAATATTTCCATAATACTCCAGATTTTTATTTGAAGGCTAATTTTGTCAATCAGTCCAAAACAAGGTGGATGTTATCTGAGATTTTTATACACATCAAGGAAAAATTTACAAATGAGATTGTCACAGGTGGTTCCAGATGGGCTGAGATCATGTAGAGGAAATACAAAAAAAAGTCCATCATAATTTACGTGTTAGGGGAACGACGGTGTTAAAAACATCATCTCCAAATGATCACAGAGATACTTTCAGGAATACTGAAAGGGCAACGTATCAAGTTTCCCTTGGTTTAAAAAAAAAAAAAAGGTCATTCTTTTGCAGATGTCAACAAAAAGAGAGCAGGATCATGGTTATGTTACCCTTAATGCACGGAAGAGCTGACTTAATGTGTTCCCAGAGCTCTCTGGTAAGTCAGATTTTGGCACTGGGAGCACATTTCTCCATAGAGACATTTTTGCAAAATATGGAAAGATTCCCAGCCCAGCTTCCCAAAGTATTTAGCCCACAGTGGGGTAGAAACATTACCAGAGTAGCACTGAGCTTCGATTCATTGAGTCCCTCTACCTCCAAGACTGACCCCGGTTGTAAAGGAAGGGAAATGAGGAAAAGGAAGAGAGTGTGTCACTAAGGGGAACTCAGTCAAATGACCTCTAAGTAAGGGCTCCTAAACTGAGGACTGGCTACGCTTCCTTCTAAAATCACTACTTTGGTGACGCCTTGCGTGTGTGCAGTATTTTATAGGTTACCGACTTTTTCATTTTGGTCATCGTAATAATTTTCTTCAGAGGGTTAACAGTTTTAGGGACCATTCACGAACCAACCTGGGGAGAAAGAGATCCTATAATCTTGAGAATATTCCCAACAGCTGGCACACATCCTTGGGAAATCTTGCCTTTCTTTCAAAACTGTAGGTCTGCTGATTTGTTTCTAACATGACTTCCTTCTTCTAGACAAAGATTCTTCTGGAATATCTCAAAGGTATCTATAATAAGATAAAGGACAGGCTAGAGCTGACGGTAATGCCCCCCTCCCCACCTCACCCCCGGCCAAAAGGACTAGAGCAAATAAGGTACACAATTATTTTATGCCATATCTTTTCCAGGAAAAAACAAACCAAAACAGAAATTACTGACACTCCCATCTGACACCAGGGGTTCCGATTCACATCTGAAATGCTGTGATGGGCTGCTAGTCGAAGGAATCCGAAATAAATTCCAGCAGCCAAGGCTACAATAGCACCCCAGGGTAAAGTAGCAGGATCTTCACACATCAATCTGAATCCTAGCGTCGCTAAAATTATTTAAAACAACCCCATTTGTCTATCGGAAAGAAAATAGAACATGTGTGAAAGGTGCATGTGTGCGTGTGCAGACGTGTGTGTGTGTGTGTGTGTGTGTGTGTGTGTGTGTGTGTGTGGATCTAACACAGGCTAGCGAAATGGAGCTAAAGCCTATGGAATCAAATCAAGGCTAAAACAGCAACCTTGGCTGTTTATTCCAGTTTTTCTCTGCACACGCTAACAAGAGTTAAGAGAAACGGCAAGCCTTTCACTTGGAATTTCCAGGCTCCCGTCACTGTGTCTCACCATGTTCGGTGTTTTTCGCCTTGTTCCTATTGTGTGCAGAGCAGAGGCACCTGAGCCATCCTCTTAACATGCCGGGGATGTAACAGGCACATCCTAGTACTTGGTGCCAATAGAGCTCAAGTCTCACACAGCTCATGTAAGGGTTAAAAACAGAAAGTCCTACCCACTGGTTCGCTCTGATGTTCCTGGAGATATTGTCACTGGATGTATCCTCAGTAGAATTCTATTCAACACCTCTGTCTTTAAGTACAAAGCTGTAGGCTGTAGCAGCTTTAAGAAACATAAGTATCCCTTTTTTCTGCTGCACAGTATCTGTGTGTGAAATTCTCTAAAGGGGTTTAAGTATTTACCCTGAACACTATCAGACGGTTTCTAAAATTTTCCTTATCCACTTGCAAAAACACTTCAAAGAGAATCATAAACATACTCCTTTGTGCTTTCGATGCACATTCTGTTTCCCAAGCTTAAGCCTGAATTCTCTTGGAATTGTAAATTTTTTTCCCAAAAAGACAGGAGACACAATGCTTTTTTTTTTTTTTTTAATTCATTACTAAGTCTGCAGCAACTGAGGGAAAAACTGGAAAACTCTCTGAGAAATTTAGAAGGCAATCAAAGAAGGAACCAAAACCTGTTAGAAATTCATTGCTGAATTACACGTACAATTTCCCCTCAGATATTTTACTCTTAATAGAACAATACAGCTGTGGGGAATAGCAGTGGGTGGGTGGGGAGAGAGGAGAATGCAAAGAACCAATCTTCAATGAACACCTTTAAGATAATAAAAAATGTGAGCCATGGACTTTTAGCCCCTGTAGCTGAAAAGTGCCTTTTCTTTCTCTTTCTTCCCCAAATTTCCAAAGCCACATAAACACAGGGGTCCCCAAACTCAGTGTCTGTGTACATAATTTGAATTATTGGGTGCTTGTGACTGTTTACCTGCTTCCAATCTGTGCTTATTCTGAGCCACTCAGCACTGTACCAGTCCAAAAGGGGAGAAGGGAACTTAAATTTTCATTTAAAACCACCAGACGTCTCCTACCAATTCCTAAATTACTATAATATACTCTGCTCCTAGATCAGAAATGCTAATGCTGAAAAATGGAAGACAGGGTGATGTTTGCAAATGTAATTTAGTATATACATCAACGGCATAAGGGATACACACACACACACACACACACACACGTATATAAATAGGAGTTGGTGACTTCACTATCAACAAGGACAAAAAGTTAACATTTATATCGCTTTCTTCCTCATACCCCCCAAAATCTTTAATCCTAGAAGATAGTTTAAAATGAACTTAGCTAATGGAACTGTAATAGAATAGCAAATACCAGTACACTCAGTATAATTTCAGCACGTGAGAAAGCAGCCTCGTTCCTCTACTCAGCTACAAAGAATTTAATCTAACACACTGTGATGATAGGGTCATTAATCTCTCCAAAAACAAACAAAAAAAAAAACTGCTCTTCAGCTCAATCACTGCCTATGACTGTGTCACCTACACCAAGAAAGGCTCCACCAGACAGCAGTGGACAGCCACCTGGCATGAACTCTCCCAGATGGTTTACACAGGCCAAAATGACAAGGAAAAACCTATGACTCATCTTGAAATTAAACTATTATAACTGACTTGTAAAGGACAACCTTTACGTCCGTAAGTCCATTTCCTCTCTTAAGACTTCAACAACAAGAAACTGGTAACAGAATTAAATAAAACACCTACTCACTTTCCACGTCTCTCTGCTCTCCTGTGCCAAAATTTTAACGCAAATGGGTAGAATTTAAGTTACCTATAGCTTACCTAACATAATTACATGTTGCGTTTTACACCGTTTCAAAACGGATATATTAAAATGATCCCATCTTGGCTCCTACCCACTAAAGTCAATAAAGGTTATTAAGGCCAACTGCCATATAAATGCACTGTGGTCCCCAGCAAGAACTGTCAAGACATGAAATGCAATTCAAAACATTTGAAATGATCAGGACCTGGAAAAGCATGAAGAAATTTCTCTCCAGTATATCAATCATCAGTACTTCCGAAAATGTCGACTCCGGAAATTATCCTAGAATATTTCCATCGGATTACACTAAATTGACCTTTTGTTTTTTAAGGTCAAAAGGAAATGAATAAATGTCGTCAATTTAAGAGGCCATCGCACCTAGCATTCTTTTCCGTCTCATTGTGAATTTGATGGTGTTAAAACGTTTTTATGGGTAAAATAAATGTCAGTTTTGCAAAGCGCGATACCAGACCCTAAGAGACACATGGCCTATCCGTTGGATCTCTGGCTACAGCAAGACTTCCTCACCTCACGGGAGACTTCGGCTTTTCATATTTCTCTTTACCCAGAAAGCAAAGCTTGTACGGTTTCTTTCAAATGGTAACTCTCTCTTATCCTGGAGAGTCTCCTCCTAAGACGCTAATCTTGGTTGTGAGGTGGTGGGCTGGCCGGACAAAATAACATAAAATAAAACGCACACATTTGAACAGTGTTCTGGCATTATAGTGCCTTCCTGAAGAGGGAGCAAAGAAGAGAGAAAAGGCAAGGCTAACTTCTTGGGTTGTAAGAAAGGGTTGTGTTGCTTCGGGCTCAATGGCTCATAAATTCATGAGGTAATATTCAGGGAAAATATGATATTTTATCAGAATGCCATTCAAATATAAGGTTTAACATTTACATCACAAGACCAAGCACAGGGTAAAACTATCCTCGGGGAGAGAAATGGCAAGAATAAACAGTGTGATAAAAACAGTGCTTGCTGGGACAGGGAATGGGAAGCAAAGGCTGGAGGAGTTTTAGAGGCAGTGGACTAAACTTTTTGAAATATGCGACTGGTTATGACATGTGAAGCAATTACCATTAATGGAAGAAAGGCGATTTCAAAGCGCATTTTCCGTTTTTCTGCATCCAACCTGAGACTACACGTCCCAACCACAAAGTGGGGGGAGAAAAAAGAGAAAAGGCAACACAGAGACAGAGAGAAATCACAACACAAGTCCTGGTACGAGGGCCGTCCAAGGCTGCTTTACTCATAAGCAAAAGGTGAAAAGTAATGTGCGGATCGCCTGGGGTTTTTTTTGTTTTGTTTTCACCGAAAGAGACCCACGCTACGGGGCAGAACAGACAAAATGCACTAATTAGAGAAGCCTTTCCACAACACACACACATGCTTTTACCATTTTAAAAAAGCACAGAGATAAAGAAGAATCATTTGTCGAGAAGGATAACGATTTTGAGTAATACATTCCCTGGAAGCAAAGGGAGTACATTCAGAAACGCTGTTCAGATTAGTCTAATTCTATAGAATCCAAATGTGCACCAAACACTGCACTTTTTATGTTAAATTGCTGTTGAATTTGTTAACCCACAACTGATTTCCTGTGTTATGGAATCTTGGAGATTACAGCTAACTTGAAGCAACAGGGATAATTCTTGACAGTTAATGGTACATTTGTATGCATTTTCCTGAAAGGCCGGCATCTTGAGGCCTCAAACAGGTAGCTCAACATTGCCCCCTACTGCTTGCAAGTGCAAACATATGAGGTGGGCTGGTACAAAGCAGGAATTGAACTGGCTGGGCCAGTTCACAAATACCAGATGGCATTGAGCTAACAGAGCCACAGAACCATAGGCTTGCCCAATGACTATGGTCTTCTGTCTCTTCCAATAGCAAAAATAAATTATTATGAATTTGTTAAAAGTCATTTAAAGAGGCTTGGAGCCATGCTTAAATTTAATTTAGAAGGATCATCCCTTTTATGTTGGCCCAAACCTCCACTCTGCTGATAATGATCACCCTGAGGCTTGCTGAGGAGAGACACTGGGACCATTGATTTCACTCGGAACACTCAGTAATGCCACACCAACTGCAAGGAAGCTCGCTCTGGAGGATTCCCAAGACTGCTCTTCTTCTGGGTATTTTTTACACAAGAGGTATAAAGTAAACAGAAGATATTCCTTCTAACTGATGTGCCATGGTCCGATTAAAAAAAAAATGACAACTAAATCTTTTAAATGAATTCATAATGAGTATGATCCGTAAGCTCACAATACCGAAGACTTCTCTTTAAGAGACAAAAAAAAAAAACAAAAACCAAAAAAACCCTTGAACAAAAGTGGTGCAAAAATAAATTTTTATTTAGTGACGTATTTATTTATTTTACAAAATCAGCGAGTTCTTTTCTCATTAATTTGCCAATTCTAATACGTGGAGTCGTCAAGTTACAACCCCAAAGTCCACCTGATGTCTTAGACTCAAAGTCTCGTAAATAAAGAGGTTCTTCCAACTCATATGTAAATGGACAAGCCGAGAAGAACATCATAAAAACAAATATGCCCTGTAAATGAAGTTGCCTTTATATATACATTCCATAAAAATGTAGCATGCTCCACACAGGCTAATTTTAGGAATAGAACTAAGGAGATTTAAGCCTGGACTTTTCATTACTTCCAACTCAGTTTTACAATGCTCGGTTTTATACTGAGGTTCAGGTCTTCGGCGGAATCCATTTTTGTGATACCCTTAGTACAATAAAAGAAGGATTATTAACATTCCTTCCTCAGACACAGATCCATCGAAAGGCATGATTTAAACATCTGAAGAGATGTCTGGAAAGCTAGGGTCCAGATTCCGACCTGGACTTTCAAACTAAGACCCCTCCAGGGTGGTGACTTGGTATTTTCATTATAAAACCTCGGTTTTATAACAGAGGTTGGCCACAGCTCCCCACTTGCGCAGATCGGATCCTTGTTTCCAGAACAAGTCTGAGTCTGTGCGGGCACCACCTCCAGGGTGCAGCAGGCTTTTACCACTTTTCCACTACATTTCAAGTTCAACGGTCTGGAGGCAGAGCAGCGAGGCAGTGAAGGGCGTGACCCTAGAGCCAGCCTTCCTGGGTTCAAATCCCCGTTCCCCCGCTTATGAGCCGTGTGATCTTGAGGAAGTTATGGAAACCTTTTGTGGCTCAGTCTCCTGGTTTATGAAATGGAGACCCATCATACCTACTTTATGGGGTTGCCGTAAAAGTTACATAAGTTATACATAAAACATTCAGAATAGTGCCTGGTCCTTAATAAGTATCAAATAAGGGTCTGCCATTACTGCTATTCTTTAAATTGAGACTTAATTCAAAACTGGCAAGTGGCCTCAATTTTGCCTTCCAGCTATGCTTCTGACTCCACCCCCCGATCCCTCGCCCTGGCCGCGCTGGACTGCCCCATTTCCAGTCTCGTTTGTACAGTTCCTGGAGCCTAATGCTCCTCTCCCAATGCCCTATCTGACCCTACGCCTCCCCATCCAAAGTCCCCAAAGGCAACATCTGCTGTTTCACAACAGTCCTGGTCCAGTGGCCTGAATTTAATACTCCCTCCTCTGGCCTGTGATTTTTTTTTTTTTTTTAATCTCTATCACAGGCTTTCATTTTAGCTAATGTAACACCTGGCTATATTCATGTCTCTCTCCTTGTTAAACTGAATGCAGCAGTTAAGCTACAGAGCCAGACTGCCAGGGTCTCCATCTTGCTCTGCTGCTTACTCTGTGACCTTGGGCGAGGCACCTAATTTCTCAATGTCTCAGTTTTCACATCTATAAATTAAGGCTCATAAGGGTTTCTACACCTCGTAGGGCTGCTGTATGAACTTTAGAAGTTAATACAGGGAAAGCCCTTCGAACAGTGCCCGGTGCATCTAAAAATGCAAAGGCATTTTAAATCTTACCGTTCCATCGTGGTTCCCTCCTCGTCACTTCCTACCATGCGTCCGGCACGGTGCCTTATATGTGGGAAATACTCAAGAAAACGCCCACTGAACTCAAGTGAGCTTGTCCTGGCAAAATCCTGGCTGTTCCTGGCGAACAGTTACCTAACCCAATAATTTGGAATAATGAATTATGTATTTGCCTATGCAAATGAGGCAGCAGAGGGGTCACACAGCCCGGCGTCCCAGAAAATGCGGCCCCGGACCTCAGGTACTTACCACACCTTCCATCTTCTTCCACAGTTCTTCCAGTTGGGCCATGGGCTGACACCACCAATCACTGCATTTTCTGTATCGGTTGCCTTGAAACCAAAACTGTCTCAGCCACTCGAACTCAACCTGTGGGCCATAAAGAGAAGGCAGTTGTTACAATGCCTTCATGAGGGACAGTCAAGGACAACACTGTCACCCGATTCTCCTCCAGTAACTTAATTGCCACAGGGTGAGAAAAGCTCAGCCTAACTGGTTTCCAGTAGAACTTGGGGAGTCTCCAGAGCATTTCTGCAAAGCCAAGAGAAAAGCGGGCGTAAGGGGCTCCTGGGTGGCTCAGTCAGTTAAGCGTCGGACTTCAGCTCAGGTCATGATCTCATGGTTCATAAGTTTGGGTCCCGCATCGGGGTGAGCTCGAGCCCCGGGTGAGCCCCATTTCTCTCTCCCCCACCCCTCCCTGCCCCTCGTGGGATTCTCTCTCTCTATCTCTCTCTCTGCCCCTGGTTCACTTGCACCCTCTACCTCTCTAAATAAACAAATAAATAAATAAATAAATTTTACAAAAAGGCAAGACAAAACACAAATACTGAGATCCTGAAGTTACAGCAGCCTGCGCAATGTGGGACAGGGAAGATAGAATCAAAATATATCTTTATTAAACATCTTTATTAAAGATTGATATTTAGAGCAAAACAGACATATATTAAGAGACAGCCAATTTCAAGATTTCTTATATTTAAAATAAATACAGAATTTACCATGGGCCAGGAGGAGCTGGTGAGAGTCCTAGCCCTTATAACTAAACAATGCAAAGTTAATTATGGGGCATCCATTAAACCTACAGCCATTCAAATCGTTACTTTTCAAGTCAGGGCACATGTCAATAGGTAGAAAGAACAGTGAAGGCATTAACAATTGCTTTTCCTTCCTATGAACCTATATGGTTATTATTACGGTTATTATTTGCCTCCTTAGCATTCCTCCTTCTATTCTAGCAAAACCTCACTATTCACTTGGTAACCGACCCCCTTCCCCAGTCTCAGTCCACGTGGTCTGGGTAGATCTCCAGCCCCAACACCAGGGATGCAGTGTGTGGCCCAAGTGTCAGCCAATCAGCCCCCATATTTCTCTAGTCACAGAACTGGGTATGGAGACAATCGCGGTATGTTCAATCACAGTTAAGTCTAGATCCCATGAGAAGATTCAGGAAAAGCATTCTAAATCCATGCCACCACCAAATGGGAAAAATGGAGACAACCCAGTAGGAAGCAACTGCAAGATAAAAAGATAAAAACCAGGTGCTGGTGATACCACCTGGCTCTTGATCAAGCTATTCCTGAAGTCGTTTATTTATTTATTTATTTATTTTTTAAACCTATTTACACTTTCTTTAAGGCTTATTTATTATTTTTGAGAAAGAAAGAGACAGACGGAGAGAGAGAGAGAGAGAGTGCAAGCAGGGGAGGGGCAGAGAGAGGGGGAGACACAGAATCGGAAGCAGATTCCAGGCTCTCAGCTGTCAGCACAGAGCGCAACGCAGGGCTCGAACTCACAAACCGCGAGATCGTGACCTAAGCTGAAGTCGGATGCCTAACTAACTGAGCCACCCAGGAGTCCCAGAAGCCTTTTATACTTAAGCCAATTCAGGTTGAGGTTTTTTTTGTCCCTTGCAAATGAAATAACCCCAATGTATGCAGAGGAGAGGCTGAGTAAAGCTTTGGAAGGGTAAGAAATTGTTTTCTATCCACTTTCCAAATCTTCTAAAACTCATCTTCACCTTGAAAAATCAAATTTTACAGGGGTACCTGGGTGGCTCAGTCGGTTGGGCGTCCGACTTCATGACGCTCAGGTCATGATCTCACGGTCTGTGAGTTCGAGCCCTGTGTCGGGCTCTGTGCTGACAGCTCAGAGCCTGGATGGAGCCTGTTTCGGATTCTGTGTCTCCCTCTCTCTCTGACCCTCCCCCATTCATGCTCTGTCTCTCTCTGTCTGTCTCAAAAATAAATAAACGTTAACAAAAAAAATTTTTTAATCAAATTTTACTGTCAACGTACAACTCTATTCATCCCCACAACTCTTCTGACCTCTGCCCTCTAAAGAAATGTTGAGCTTTCACAGCTTAGAGGTTAATGTTGGGTCGTCTGACTTTTGCTACGGTAATCGTGTTCCCTAGACAGTCCAACTAGTACAACCTTAACCTGTTACCACAAAGAATTTCTGTATTTATCCATATTGAACTTTCGCGAGGCAAACAAAAGCAACTTGTGAAGATTTACCAATGGTGAAAATGGCTCAAATAACTAACCTGAGAACACCCAGTCATATGAAAGGGTTTCAGTTTACATTAACTAAATGTTTGTTTGATATGTAGAACTGATTTCAGTTAAAGCTGTTTAAACAGGAAAAAAAAAAAAAAAGGAATGTGGACAATATTAAGACAATAGCTGCCGAAACTTATCTGTGGTATTTAGAGACAGTTGGTAACAGCAGTAAACCACACTGCTTTGAGAGGAGAGCGAACACAGGGTAGTTCAACTTCTCTGAAGATGCAGGTTTCACATTACTCACTACAAGAAGAGTTCTATTTAATAGATTTTGTGTGAAATTGGTTCCCATTATGGGAACAGCCTATTAGCAAAGCATCACGCCCTATGTCAGGGCAAGCTGCAAAGATTTGAAAAGGTTTTCTTATCTGGGGGCTGGTTATTTTCATTGGTGAAGACAAAACTTATGAGCCCTGGCAATCGTGGTATCCCAAGAAATAAAAATAAAACAGATCAGCATATGTAATTAGTTTATTCAACCTATTGGGGTACACTAGGGTCTAGATTTCAGTAAATTAAAGCCGCGGAAGGAAGGAGAGAGGCATACCTGGAGACTCTGCTATGAGACGAGAATGCAAAGGAGGACCCCATCCATTTTAATAAATCAGGACTTCAGCTTCCTCCTTAGATGCCCAGCTATCAGTTGAAGCAGACGGTGCCATGATTAAGAATAAGGAACCAGGGCGCCTGGGTGGCTCAGTTGGTTAAGTGTCCGACTCTTGATTCGAGCTCAGGTCATGAGCTCATGGTTTGTTTGAGCCCTGCGTCGGGCTCTGCGCTGACAGCGTGGGGCCTGCTTGGGATTCTCTCTCTTTCCCTCTCTCTCTGCCTCTGCTCTGCTCACTCTCTCTCTCTCTCAAAAAATATTACATAAATAAACTTTTTAAAAAATTTAAAAAAAAAAGCATAAGGGCCCTGGAGCCAGTTCAAACTTGGGCTCCAGTACCAAATGGCTATGTCACCTGTAAAATAAAGACAATCACATAATAACCACATAGATTTAGAGTGAGGACTAGTGAGTTAATAATGAATGGGCTACTATATGCCAGGCACTTGCCAGATGCTAAGAAAGCAAACTGCACAAGGCCTACAACTTATTGTCCCCAAGGATCTCACGACGTGATAAAATTTTCTTAGCAAGAAAAGTTTTAACATCCATGTCAGTTCATGGCCACCCCCCTTCCAGAGAGGCCAGTCAGTAAAGTTCAACGCTGAGCACTTACTCCCGGCAGAGTTTTATTCATGAGTTGAAGTACTTCCCACGAGATACAATCTTTCTGGGCATCAAAACCACTGGCATGTATTTTATTCGGCTCCATAACCTGACTTTTTCATTTCAATGTTGTGGGCAAAAAAAAAAAAAAAAAAAATTACAGGATTTTAAACAAATGTCACCCTCGCCATTTCCCCCACTGCCAACAGACGTCGTTGGCTGCTTCCTTAAAATTAATTAAGGAAGCATACAATACTTCCAGCCATTCGATTCAGAGTTTGAGTTACAAAAACAAACAAACAAACAAACAAGAAAAAGTTGTTTTTATTTTTTTCTCCCTCAACTGCGGGGTTAAGAAAAGAAAGCTGCAGGGCGGATACCCCACGAAAGCTGAAGCATCAGGACTCGGAACAGAATGGAAGCCTTATCGCTTCCGGGGTTGAAACAACAATCAAAGGTCAACCGTAGTGACTGACCAATAAAGTTCTAAGCATGAAAGGAGTAGGGTCTTCATCCCTTCTCCAGGGTGCATCCAGGGGTCCCTCCCTCCCTCCCCCCCCCCCCCCCCCCCCCCCGCCGGCACCGGGAAGCTCAGAACTATCAGAGCAGAACCTAGAGACAAACCCTGAGGAGGGTAATGGCTGCCTTGGGGCCACGAACACTCCACGGGTGATGCAGATCCCCAGAGATGGGAGCGTCAAGGAGACAACACATAGCAACTCTTTTGAGGTTCTCTCAGAGCTCACGATGCTTAGACACCAAACTCCCACCTTCTGGACAGGCCCTTCAAGGAAATTCACAATTATTCAACCTTTTGAGCAGCTACAATACAAAGATGAGCAATTAGCCAAGGCCTACCGACAACCTAGAGGCCTTGCAGGTTCCTGAAGGGCCTTCTCAATCATCAGTGAAAAATGAAAACATGCTCACAATAGTGTCTGTCTCACAACAGGGATTGCTGGGACAACTGTCTTTCATCACCCTCTTAACTAATCTGTACCTGGAACGGTCTCAGAGAAGATCAGTCAAGAAAAACTTTTCCCCTAAAAATGTCTAGGAAAAGTCTGAAGGGGAAGAAGAAACGGAATCCACCCACCTACCTGAAACCTCAGGCATTCAACAGCAAAGTTCAAAATCGTGACTTATGAGACGCTACCTCACCATTCATTGTAAACGCCTCCATCACTTCCACAGGTAGGCAACTGTCATCTACTTTTCTCTGCCAAGTCAGTGGGGGGCTCTTGATTTGGTCCCAGCTCAGCTCACGCAGGCCCCTCAGGGGATGCGTGAACATGCCCGCTGGGGTTAATGTCTCACCACAACACCTGAAATAAGTTATTTCACTGAGCAAGATGTTAGATGAGGGAGAGATGGTAATGTCCAATCTACTAAGAGCTACCCCATGAAGGCTCTTTCCCAGGAACTCCGAGGAAGATGCAGGTCTGACCAGACCAAACCATTTTTTTTTTTAATGTTTATTTATTTTTGAGAGAGAGACAGAGAGACAGAGCATGCGCAGAGAGAGAGAGGGAGACACAGAATGCAAAGCAGGCTCCAGGCTCCGAGCTGTCGGCACAGAGCCCGACGCAGGGCTTGAACTCACGAACCGTGAGATCATGACCTGAGCTGAAATCGGACGCTTAACCAACTGAGCCACCCAGGTGCCCCAGACCAAACCATTTTTAAGAAGGAAAACAGCATAATAACATGCAGGAGGATTCTGCTTATCAGTGAACAAAAACCTTTGCTAAGCATCTTTAGTTAGGAAAAAAAATACTTTCTAAAGGTACTCAGGTCTATTCCCCACAGTTCCCAAATTGCTTAGTTAGAAACCATCTAAAGGAAACAAGCCACATCTACACCCACAGAGCCTGAAGGCCCGCAACACACAAAACCCAGGGCTTCATCCTGTAATTGGTGCAGCAAAGGCATGTGGCCTTTAAGATAGAGGAAATCGAACAATAAAGAACCCAGGGGGAGCGATCATGGACCATGTATGATGCTATTGTTTCACAACAAGACACGGAAGAAAGTGATCATGTCAGTGCTCGATCCCAGGCCAGCGCGTAGGGCCAAAAAACAGTATATGATAACGTGCTTTGGCATATGGAATTCATATGAAGGAGGTGGCCTTGAAGAATCAAAGACTGGGGGGCTGGGCAAGGTGAGCACACACCATATTTAGATTCATGATCTCTCTCTGCCTTCGATTTCTAGACTAGCTTCAAGGGGCTAAGGCTTCTGATACACGTCTCTCCCACTTCGCTAAAGTATACAGTGTCAAAAGCAGCCAGTCACTTGCTGAAGCTATTGGGCTCAGGTGACAATATTCTACTATTAGATAAACAGTGTGATTTTACAGATTTCCCCCACCCGTTGATGATAACAAAACATCTCGGCCAGTCACAGAAGACCAAGATGGAGGGGGGGCGGGGGGCGCAGGGAATAACTCATGTTGAGTGTTGAAAAGAGCACCCATTCGGCTGGCCTGAATCCTGACATTGCAAGGTTTGTAGAGAAGGAAAAAATCAGAATTTCTTTACTACAGACCAGAATTTCTTTACTGCAAATATGGAGGAAGACATAACTTTGCTCCCAAGTCTAATTCAGTGAGGTCACCGGGCCCATAAAACGCTTATCTTTCTTGAGGTTCTAGCTATCAGCAGTGTCTCTACTTAAGGACAGATAGGAGAGAAAATGGGGCACTTATCAGGTACAGGGAAGGGAAGAAAGTCAGTCCTGAGTGCAGCTTATTAGCATTAGAAGTGGTTATTCTTTCCTTGAAAGGAAGAATTTCTTTGCCTTTTGTTCCAGAGATTGTGGCAATGTTTCACAAGGTATGGGGCAGTTCGCAAGATCCTAAATATCTCTTTAAAGACACTGTATGACCTCGTGGGAGCAGACATGGTTTCTCCTCTGCTCCAAAGCCCTCAGTGGCTCCCTACTTCCCTCTGAGTAAACAGAAAAGTGGTTGTCCTCACGGGGAGCTCCAAGGACTGATACAATCTGCTATTCCCCAGGCCCCTAGAACCACCTCTGTGACCTCATGTCCTCGAACTCACAGCCTTGCTCCTGCCATTTGAACTAGACTGTCCCTTACCTAGTCTGGAAACACCAGGCATTTTCCTACCTCATAGTCTTTGTGGCAGTTTGTCCCTCCACCCGAAATACTGTTCCCCAGATATCTACGTGGCTTCCTCCTCATCTCTTTCAAGTCCCTGCTCACAGCACATCTTCTCAGTGGGGATGTTTTCTAGTTATCTCAAGAACCTACTATATGATGAGCAGGTGTATTAAGTTTATTATCTGTCCTCTCCCTGGCCTAGGATGCCTAGTTTACTCTCGTAAACTACCGTAAACTTTACATCCTAAAGCACACAGAAGAGTGCCAGGCACGCAATCAGTAGTAATTACTTGCTGGAAGGACGAAAGAGAACATTTTTGTGTTCCAAATTCTCCGCCGATCCTTCCAATCCGAACAAAGAGAGAGTCTCGGGTTGGTGATAACCTTCAACAATTCTCCATGACTCGGGAACCTCTTTTTTCCTTTTAAAGTTTTTTTTGTTTTGTTTTGAGATCTAATTTGCCCGCCACAAAATTCATCCATTTTCAACGTCGAATTCAATGACTGTTAGAAAACACAGGAGTTGTAGGCTGCTCTCCCTGCTTCCCATGAATAATGGAGACTTCAGGCTCAGAGCCTTCTCCCGGCGAGAGAATCTGCTGGAAGGTAGTAACACTGCTCTGTTTACACTGGCGAGGTCTCTCTGGTTCCTTTTTCTTTTGGCTAGTGATACTGGCTGGCTTCTTAAAGTGGTAATACAAAGCTTCCTTTGCAAAGAAAATTTATTTACATAAAAATGAGCCGAGTTTTTAAAAGTATTAAGTAGACAACAATACGCACGGTCCAAAGATAAAGCAAAAAGCTGAGAGGGTGTTCCTGAGAGCAGCACAATTGGTGAAACATTGGCTGGTGGGATCCAGAGCTGCTGGTCTCACAGACTGCAGACCCACACCTCATTCTGTAAACAAAAAGCGAGGTACGGACACTTGCTCCTGGGGTCCGCCCACCCTTCCCTTTGGTCCTTGCAGAAAGACCATTCTTCATGGGTCTTGCGCTTCTGTGCACCTTGTGAGCAAGATACTGACTTCCCTCTATCTCAGCAAGAATGGCTGGTATAGAGAACAGCCTTGGAAGAGATAGCTCGTCTCCAGAACAACGGGCAGGGATGCTAACAGACTTGGAGGATAAAGACGGTGTCTTGTTTGGAACAAATGTCAGCCATGCTTACTGCCTATTATAAGAGATTCGGGTTCCCTTTGTTCTTCTCCTATAACCCAACCCTTGCAGGTGCATTATGTTACCGGGCCTGCTCTGTGCTGCCCCGTGGAAAGAGAGGCTTGCACAACTGGCACAAAAACGCTGATACTCTGGCTGCTGCTATCGTTGTTAAGTAATAAACTATTCTTTATCTCTCACTGAGGAATTTCAGGTCTTACACCCATATGAAATTACGGCAGATCAACTTGTTAGCTGGCAGGCAGCTTCCCGGTTCCTGAAAGTCCTCACCTCATTGTGGATTTCCTCTCCTTGTTTCAGAACCGCGGGCTCAAAGGATTTCAAAGAAACATCACCACCGTCTGCCCCGTCACGGACATTCTGCAGAGCCACCTGGCAGCGCTGTAAGATATAATCCAAGGTTCCGGTGGAGCACTGCAGAGACAGAACCAGCAATCAAGATGAGGAGCAAAATCCCAGTTCACCATCGACTCGTCCTAGGGGCATCCACATTTGTCCCTTGTCCATTATGTTCACCTGTTGCCTCCACAGCTCAGCCCCTATTCAACTTAAGAAATACTATAGTGGCCGGCTCACTGGGCTCTGTGTTGCCAGCTTGGCCTCACTTGGGCCACTCTTCTGGCTGGTTTTCTTTCATTATATGGGCCTTATATCTCAAAACAGTGGGCTCCCTGAGGCTAAAGCCATGTGTGTGTATACACACACACACACACACACACACACACACACACACAAATTTTATTGTATATTTCTTTTTTTTTTCATTTTTTTAACGTTTATTTATTTTTGAGAGAGAGAGAAAGCGCGGGCAGGGGAGGGGCAGGGAAGAGAGGGAGACACAGAACTGGAAGCAGGCTCCAGGCTCTGAGCTGTCAGCACTCAAGCTCACGAAATCATGACCTGAGCTAAAGTTCGAATGCTTAACTGACTCAGCCACCCAGGAGCCCCTTATTATATATTTCTTTCTACGCATACTGCAGCATCTAGAACCAAGTACTAAATATAAAAGAAACTTAGTGAGTAGTTATTGGACGAATCACTAATTAACCAAGAGGTCAAAGACACTGACTTCATTGTAAGTGCCCTGGACCTCACAATGGGAAAGAAAAGTAACCGGCCTGATCAGTTCAGCGGTCCACAAAACGGAACGGTAACGGCACACACAAAAAAGTGAAGTTATAAGCACAGGGCAAAGGACTCATTTTCCTTTTCTGCAAAAACCATAGAGTTCACGGCTACAAGTCCTTGGTAGAACAGGTTCTTCTAATCATGGAGAACACATGGCTCATGCCCTCAAGGCTTGTTCAAAGGCCTTACTTGGCAGCTTGGTGTGGGCAGGGGCAGATAGCTAGTTCGTCCCTCTCTGTCTGTGGGAGAAAAGCAGAGGTCAAATGGACAAACTCCTCCTCTGAATGACGTATGTCAGAAAAAAAGAGGATGCGGACGGCGGCAACGTGATTTCCTAGAATGATAAAGGGCTACAAATGTCCTTTAGACCCGGTGAGGAAAAGGTATCACGCAAGTGTTTTTATTTGAATGCGTATAACTCAAACAGATGTCTTAGAACCTTCTAGTGCCCTGGTATAAAAATCAGTTGGGCGGCTACCGCCATTTTACGCAATGTGTCACGTATAAGCCTGGGAAAAACAAAGTTACGGTGACAAAAACAGAAGCCTGACTAATACGTATTTTAATATGAAGACCTCAAAGTGCCGGGAGCACATCGGCAGGCAGCTCCAATTTGCTACCCAGAAAAAACAAAAAGGGGCGCTGAGTCACCACTCACTTTTGTCCCTGAGCCACTCCTACAACCTCTTATTAAAAGACATTCTGTCTATAAACATGTTGTATTCACACCTTTACTTTCCCAAGTATCAAGTGACCTACATGAGAGGTTACAATGCATTTATCCCGACAAAACACTGGAAACAACCTGCATTTCCCATCAAAAGGGGACCCGTTAAATAAACTATGGTGGAGCCACATGGGGGACTTTTTTTTTCCTGGGTGGACAGAGTTTTATCTGTTGTAAAGAGCCCACAATGAGGCCTATTTTTTTTGGCAGAGGTTGGGGGAACAATTTTATTGAGACATTATTCACATGTCATAGAAGTCACACATTTGAAAGCATACAATTTACCGTTTTTAGTATATTCACAGCTAGGCAACCGTTTTGTTTTGTTTCTAATTTTTTTTTAACGTTGATTTATTTTGAGAAAGAGAGAGAGAGAGAGAGAGACAGAGTGCGAGCAGGGGAGGGGCAGAGAGAGAGGGAGACACAGAATCCGAAACAGGCTCCAGGCTCCGGGCTGTCAGCACGGAGCCCGACGCGGGGCTCGAACTCAGGAACTGTGAGATGGTGACCTGAGCCGAAGTCGGACATGTAACCGACAGAGCCACCCAGGCTCCCCTAGGTGACCGTTTTCACAACTAATTTTAGAATATTTTGGTCATCTCCCCAAAACACACTCTGCACCCCTGTACAAACTCTGTGTCTTCTCCTCCCCTTTCTGCCAACCTTCTTTTTAGCAGCTATTATGAATCAAGCTGCCAAGAACATTCATGTAGAAGTTTTCATTTCTCTTGGGTGTGGAACTGCTGGGTCATATGGTATTGAAAATCCTGAGGAAGCGTCACTGTGTTGTCCAAAGTGGCCGAACCATTTTATATTCCCTCCGGTAGCGCGTGAGGGTTCCCATGTCTGCACATCTTCCCCAGGACTTGTTACTGTGATTTTAATCATCGCCATTCTAGTGGGTGTGAAGTGGTATCTCACTGGGGTTTTCATTTGCATCTTCCTGATGACTAATGATGTTCAACATCTTTTCATGTGTTTATTGGCCGTTTGTAGACCTGCTTCGCAGACATGTCTATTCACATCCTTTGTCATTTAAAAATATTGGATTATGTATCTCTTTAATTAATGGTTGTAAGCGTTATTCATATATTCTAGACACGAATACCTTGTGAGACAAGTCATGTGAAACTACTTTCTCACATTCTGCAGTTTCTCTTTCCACTTTCTTGATGGAACCTTTTGGAGTATCAAAGTTTGTAACTTTGATGAGGTCCAATATATCTATTTTTTCTTTGGTTGGTTGTTCTTGTGGTGTCATATCGGAAAAAAATCATTGTCTACTCCGAGACTCATATATTGATAAGCAGTTATCACCAAGGCTTACTAAAACCAAAGTGCAGAATAGTATATAGAGTAGGCTACCATTTGTATAAAAAATATCAACACATATTTGCTTGTATATGTATTAGGCATCACAGAAAGAAAACTAAGAATCTGATAACACTGGGTTGAAGTGTTACCTCTCTGGGGAGAAGGAGCTGGTTGGCTTTAGGAGGAAGAGAGAGACTTGAAACTATTTATTCTTAGGTTCTTTTTAGGTTTTGAACCATTTGAGTAACTACCTATTCAAAATATAATGATATATAAAATTGAAACTTAAAAAAAAAAAGATATTCAGGAGAATGGAGTTCTTCTGTTCCAACCGGAAGAAAACTAAAATCAGATAAAGGTCAAGAGCCATCAGACATAATCTAGTCACATGTAACCAAAAAACTAAATAGATTTCTTCTCCGATGAACTAAAACGAATTTCAGAACATCGCTTCCTTAAGATAGTCTGTTTCCTACATATTTTGAACAGGCAGAAAATTGCAAATCATTTTGTTTGGCACAGGTGAAACAAGAAAGAAGACATTTATAAAGTAAGTGAGGGCTATAATGCTGCATGGATTTTCCCCTCTTCTATCGAGGGAAACAGCAATGTAACTTTCATGTCAGAAAAAAAGTCTTGGGGCGCCTGGGTGGCGCAGTCGGTTAAGCGTCCGACTTCAGCCAGGTCACGATCTCACGGTCCGGGAGTTCGAGCCCCGCGTCAGGCTCTGGGCTGATGGCTCAGAGCCTGGAGCCTGTTTCCGATTCTGTGTCTCCCTCTCTCTCTGCCCCTCCCCCGGTCATGCTCTGTCTCTCTCTGTCCCAAAAATAAATAAACGTTGAAAAATTCTTCTTAAAAAAAAAAAAAAAGAAAAAAAGAAAAAAGTCTTTTCCCTCTTTTATGACTGAAAACAATAATATATCATGAAATAAGAATTTCTAAGTAAGATAAAAACATGATCCTGTCATCTTTCCCTATTTTTATTACTTTCATTGCACGTGAGTCTTTGTCCACACAGTTGTGACCAGTCAGTACACAACAGTGTATATGCTGTTTTTCTCTGTTTGTAAGTATTCAAAACTACCATTTTCAATGATTGCTCATTGAGCTGATAATTTGATTAAGGAGTCATGTGCTACAAAGGCACCGAAGTTCTGCCCAACTTTTCACTACTCTTACTCACTCTAAACATCTTTGTATGTATATAGATATAAACATATATACACATATAAATATATACACATACATACAAATACGCATACACATACATACATACATACATACACATATATACTTCTTTTGAATGGTTTCCTAGGTTTGAGTCCAAAAAAATAGTGTTATGAGATCAAAAATATGAGTATTTTTATGGTAGTTGAACACATCCCCACATAGTTCACCAAAAAGTATGCCGATTAGAAAAGCTTCCAGAACTATATGAATGTATGTTTCACTGTAACTTTACCAGCATTGATCATCAGCAGTTTTGACTTTCCACGGAAATAAAAAATCACCTTAAAATGATGAGTTTATAAATAAAATGTTAATTGAAACACAGCCACACTCCTTTGATTCCATATAGTTTCTGGCTTCTCTGGAGTTACAATGGCAGAGCTGAGCAGTTGCCCCAAGATCTTATGGCCCATGGGCCACGGTTTGCTGACCTGATCTATACTTCAGAAAGCAAGATAGTCACATCGTTCACATCGGATGTGTCTAATTAGTAAAAAAATATATCTTGTGGCTTGAACTGAAGTGCAGAGATTATAAAAGGCCTAGATCTGAGATACTGGTTTTCTCCCAATAGCCTTACCATATATCCCCACCTCCCTATTTAAAAGTTAATTAACGCTCGCAGGGGCGCCTGGGTGGCGCAGTCGGTTAAGCGTCCGACTTCAGCCAGGTCACGATCTCGCGGTCCGGGAGTTCGAGCCCCGCATCGGGCTCTGGGCTGATGGCTCAGAGCCTGGAGCCTGTTTCCGATTCTGTGTCTCCCTCTCTCTCTGCCCCTTGCCCGTTCATACTCTGTCTCTCTCTGTCCCAAAAATAAATAAACGTTGAAAAAAAATTAAAAAAAAAAATTACAAAAAAGAAAAAAAAGTTAATTAACGCTCGCGATGTTGCCTAAAAATGAGAAGATACAAATACAGCTGTGACTAAGCAGAAAATGCTGAACCTCAGGATATTCTGAAAGCACTGCTACTCTAATAAAATTGGTCTGCCTGGAAAAAAAGGAAATAAGGCTACAGGGGGACTGTTCAAACCGTACTCTGGCAGGCCCCTTTTGGAGGTCTGTGTAGGTACGGACTTTTTTTATGGCAGGAGGTGGAGGAGGAGAGTTTTAGTCCCTTATTTGCATTTGCCTGCTGGACCGCTCCACGGGGCAGCTCCAACCCAGCCTGTTCAAAACTGAATGCGCTATCGTCTTCCCCTAAAGTCTTAAACTGCCATTTCTACTAATGGTAATGGCATCCCTAAATCACCCAGGCTTGAGAGTTGGCCAAGAGCCTGGCACAGGGAAAGCATCGAATAAGGAGTTAATTCGTTCATTCTCGCATTCATTCTTATGTTCCTCCCTCCACTCAGACAGTCCTGCCGTCGTCGCAACTTCCTGAGAGAACTTACTTTTAGGTCTCTAAGATAAGCACCTGTGTGTCTTTTTGTTTGGTATCTTTCTCCCCGACTCACATGCAAGTTCAACAAAGGTAGTGGCCAGGGTTGTCATGCTGATGATTCCATCTCTCAAGCCTGGAATGCTGCTGAATGCACAACAAGCACCCAAGTATGTACATATGTGTGTATGTATGTATGTATGTATGTATGCTTTTAATGTTTATTTTTTAATGTTTATTTATTTTCGAGACAGAGAGAGACAGAGCATGAGCGGGGGAGGGGCAGAGAGAGGGGAAGACACAGAATCTGAAACAGGCTCCAGGCTCCGAGCTGTCAGCACAGAGCCCGATGCAGGGCTCAAACTCACGAGCTGCGAGACCATGACCTGAGCCGAAGTCAGAGGCTCAACTCAGGTGCCCCTTGGCACTCAAATATTTAGATGAGTGAATAGAAGAGAGGAGAAAGGGACATGAGGAAGGCAGGAAAGAATGTCTGATGGGCTGGCTGGCATCTTGATTGAGTAGACACTCGTGCCCGCTCTGTCCCATAGCAACGTGACCAGTTCACGAGAAAAGCTATGGACTTAACAAAAGACGTGCCACTGCCTTGCAGACTCAGTCTCAGGACTGAAAAGGTCTTGTGCTTGTGTTTCCCTGCTACTTTGTTGTATCCCTTCTGCCCAACTTTGCACCCTGATCCCCCTGTGGTATGATGAAAAGTCAACCTACAAAGCAAAAGCATAGGTAACAAGTTTGGATACGAGGTCAACTTGTCGTCCTGCTCATGATTATTCTCCTGCTCTATGGAACCCTTCTTAACTGATCACTTAGTACCCCAGGGTGACTATTCCGAGTTTTTCCTCACCTCTTAGGTTACCATTCTGAACTGGTCTAATCAGCTGACCATCAGCCACTGCAAGTGGTGGCAGAATTGAGCAATAAAGTCTGGGTTAGGAACACAACTGGGGAGCTCAGAAATTCCTTGGCACACTGTAACTTTCTCCTTAATTTACATTCACATGCCCAGAAGCCTGACCAAAAAGTTAAGGGAAATGTAAATTCCCAACCATCAGAGCCAGTCACAGCTAACACATGCACAAGCACACAAATCCACCCCATTTCCTGCTGGCCATCTCCTGTCCTTGACCTTGACAGATACAAACCCCTTAGAAAATCTCTAACTAGGAACACCTGCCGATGATGTTTTACCTTCTCCAAGAAACATAACCCCAAAGAAGCAAAATACACTTATCCCGTGCTGTGAGTACACTTTTTTTTAAAAACTGTATCCAACACAACCCAAAGCTGAAAAAGCAAGTAAATAAAGGCTCAAGTCAAGTTCGATGGAAGCAATTTTCCTATCAAATACTCTTCCAAAACTCTATGTGAAATTGCTCATTCCAACCACTACTGTCACATCCAATTAAGTTTGAAACACATTTTTATTTACACTTACCTCTGCCACTCGGTGGGTGGAACTAAATCGAGGTGGTAAACCAGCCAAAACGCAGTGTTGGTGGGTGGCATTGAGATCATCTGTAGGAAAAATACCAAAAATTAAAAAAAATAAAACCACACACACACGCACACGTACACACACATTTATTAGTCACTATAATAAACCATTCAACAAAAATACAACATAAACAGTAAATCCGTTATTCAACAACAACAACAGCCAGGGAATTAACACCTACTCTGAATTCTTTAAACCATTAGCTATAACTGGGATGACTTTGTATGTGCGTAAGTATTACGGATAGACATCAAAACCATGACATGCCCAAGAGTAAAAGGGGATGTTAATTATTCGAGGACAACAAGTATAAACCAGGACGGTCTTTAGCAAACAGTACATATGGCTACCCTATTTATGTGTGGTCTTATGATGCCCTCCCACCAGTAAGTTTACTATTTATGAACTTTCTCTTTCTCATGATACATCAAATTCTATCCATGCCTTTAGATAATAAGCCAATTTTTTTTTTTTTACATTATTTGGGGTGGAACAGCTTTCATCTGAAAATCTGCCTCTTTCTCTCCCCAATCAAAATATCAATTTTGCCCCAACAATTTTCCAGGCAAAAAACCAACCAACTCAGCAGTTGCAAAGTTTTGGCACTCAGAACAGAATTCAAGCCTATGGATTCACAACCCAAGAATGGAGTAGGTGGTGAATTCATCAGTTGAAAAATAAGCTTAAAACCACATGCAGTGGAAGAAAACCAATGGCCAAGTTGCTGCATATTCTAAGAAATGATGCCACAAGTCAGGCAAAAAATCTCTATCACCTCTGCTTAGGACATCACTCCCTCTATTACAAAGAAGAGAACTGAACAGTACTATTCCCCAGCAGTGTATGATTTCCCAGATAGGCAACAGAGGCTTCTTACCAAGATGCCAAGACCCACAATGATTTATACTAAAAGACAAAGACCACCACACCCCTTACGTGTCAGGAAAATTAACTTCTAAACAAAATAACGGAAATGTGAAATGTCAACTGAAGGGCTCCTGCTTCTGAACATTCTGGAAGAACAGTGAGAAGGTCTGCCTTCCTACCTGAAGCAACTATTAAAGGGACCAAAACTAGGAAACAAAGGTTTCTGACACTGGAAAACAGAGAAAGATATAATCCCCGGGATAGAAAAATAAAATAGGTGAGCCCTAAAATTGCCCTAGCTTACAACCCGGAACAGTTTCGAAACCAGAATAGAGAGTGGGGAGTCAGACAGAACCCAGAGTTTTCAGTTTTCCTTCTTGCTGAGTTGCGAGGACAGAAACTGGAGCTTAGGAAGCCCAAGGCAACGAGGATATGTACAACAGAACACTGGAATAGAAGAACTTGCACGGACAGAAAACAAGCAGACATCGGCCGAAGGGTTCCTTCAAGTCTCTGGCTGAGCACTGACAAGGGCGTGTGTGAATGAAAACTTCCCAAGGACAGAAGAAGAAGCACCAGCAAACAACAGGCTGAACAAATGTCAGAGCTCACACAGGGCTGGGGAGGTTTTGTGTTCTCAGCAGCTAGAATGGCTCCTGCTACGTGAGAGAATGGATAGAGTCCTTGGAAAAGCATCACCTTAGTAGTAGGGCTATATTAGTTCTGTGTCAAAGATCCACTTGACAGCTTAAAAGCAAGCCTCCAAATGATTCAAGTTATTCCAAATAATTTAGTCACTAGAGCAAAGTCCAACGCTATTGAAAAGAATTTAACAAAATCAGACACCAAACAAAATTCACAATATCCGCATCCATTCAAAAAGTAACAGAGAAGAGGGGTGCCTGGCTAGCTTAGTTGGCAGAGCATGCGATTCTCAATCTCAGGGTTGTAAGTCCGAGCCCCACGTTGGGTGTAGAGATGACTTAAAAGTAAAACCCTATAAAAACAAAAAAGTAGGAGAGGAGAAATGAAAGACATACATGACACATAGGTACATATAAGATATATAGACATATATAGGTATATATTATATAGGTATATATAAGAAATACACATATCTTTCTTTTCTTTCACATATGTATCTTTCATATATATAAATAAATGAAATGAAGCTATAAAGATGAAAAATGTAGTCTTTGGAATTAAAAAAAAACACACACACTGAATTAGATTAACAGCACTTCTGGCACTGCAAGAAAAAAAAAATCAGCGACCTAGAATACACAGAAATAGAAACCATCCAAAACTGAAGCATGGAGAGGAAAAAGACTACAGGTAACTGAAAAGGGATCAATGACCTGGGATACTATTTATCAGTTTAACGTAAATGTAACTGGATTCTCAGAAGGGGGAGAATGATAGAAAAAAATATTTATCTGAAGAAATGATGGCCAAAGAGAAAAATCAGAACAAAGAACAAGGGCAACAAACAGAAAACATTAACAAATAAGGTAACTATTAAATCAATTATATTAGGGTCGCCTGGGTGGCTCAGTTGATTAAGTGTCCAACTTCAGCTTAGGTCATCATCTCACGGTTCATGGGTTTGAGCCCTGCATTGGGCTTTGTGCTGACAGCTCAGAGCCTAGAGCCTGCTTCAGATTCTGTCTCCCTCTCCTTCTGCCCCTCCTCGCTTGCGCTCTCTCTCAAAAATATATAAACATTAAAAAATAAATAAATTATATCAATAATAATTCTCAATGTCAATGGAGTAAGCACACCAATTAAAAGACAGAGATTATCAGAGTGGATGCAAAAACAAAACCCAACTATACGTTGTCCACAGGAAATTCACTTAAGTATAAAGACACAGATTAAAACTAAAGGGATGGAGAAAAAAATATTCTATGTTAACACTAATCAAAACACAGCTGGAGTACCTATATGAATTTCAGACAGAGTAGACGTCAAAACAAGGAAATTATCAGGAATAAGAGGGCATTACATAAAGGAGTCAACCCTCCGGGAAGATACAACAATCCTTAATGTGTACTTGCCTTATAAGACAGAGTCAAATTATGTGAAGTAAATCTAATAGAATAGAAAGGAGAAATAGACAAATCCACTATTACAGTTGGAGACTTTAACACCCCCTATCAGAAACAGAAAGATCCATTAGGCATAGAATCAGTAAGGACACAGGTGAACTCAAGAATACCATCAATCAACTGGATGTAACTGACATCTACAGACTACCTCATCCAACAAGAGCTGAATACACATTCTTCTCAAGCTCATATGGAACATTCACCAAGAGAGATCACATTGTGGACACAACACATACACACGCGCACACACATACACACACACACACACACACACACACACACACACCAAAATTTAAAAGAATAGAAATCATACAATATCTGCTCTCAGACCATAAGAATTAAACTAGAAATCAGTACCATAAAGACAGCTGGAAAATCCCAAAATACTTAAGAGATTAAGCAGCATACTTCTAATTACATGGCCAAAGAAGAAATCTCAAGAGAAATTTTAAAGTATTTTTAACTAAATGAAAATGAAAATACAACATCAAAATTTGTGGGATACAACAAAAGCACTTCAAAGAGGAAAATTTAATTCACTGAATGCATATACTACAAAGGAAAGATCCAAACTCAGTAATAAAAGCTTCAACCTTGGGAATTTAGAAAATGGAGAGCAAATTAAATCTCAAATAAAAAGAAAAAAATAATTAGAATAGAAATCAAGGAAATCAAAAACAGAATTGACGGAGAAAGTCAATGAAACAAAGCTGGTTCTCTGAAAAGATCAATAAAATCAATAAGCCTCTGTCCAGACTAAGAACAAAAGAGGAAAAACACAAATTATTAATACCAGAAACAAGAAAGGGAACATCACTACAGATCATATGGACATTAAAAGGCTAATAAAGTAATACTATGTATAGCTCTATGCCCACAAATTTGATAAGAGAGATGAAACGGACCAATTCCTTTGAAAGACTAAATCTTCCAAAACTCACATAAGAAAAAGACAATCTGAATAGGCCTATTTGTACTAAAGAATGAATCAAAATTACTAACCTTCCTAACAGAAAGCTCTAAGCCTAGATGGGTTCACTGGTGAATTCTACCAACCATTTAAGGAAGAAACTCTGCCTATTCTTTACAGACTCTTCCAGAAGAAAAAAGTGGAAGGAAGACTTCCTAATTCATGCTATGAGACCAGCGAAACCCTAATACCAAAAGCAGACAGATATTACAAGAAAAGAAAACTACAAATTAATATTCTCAAGAACATGGATGCAAAAATCCTCAAAAAATACAGTATTAGAAAATAGAATCCAACAATGTATATTTTACATACTTTTATATACATCATATACACTTATATGCCACAACCAACTGAAATGTATCCACATATGCAAGGCTGGCTCAATATTTGAAAATCAATTAATATTTTGTCTCCTGTTTGTCCATTTGTTTTCGTTTACAAGGGCTACTCCAAAGAACAAATCAAAGCACACCTGGTGCAGGGTACAAACTATTACTACGAGTAAGGTAATAAAATAACCAAAGTCAAAACAACAGAGAGCACATAACAATCCCCGAAAAAACACCTCCTGAAGGGCCAGGCCCTGGACAGCATATGACCCTCCTTTAATATAGCAGTGCTCGCAGGTGCAGAGCACACAAGCTTTTAAAATGCATAAGGGACAGAAAACTAGCCAAAATGACAAAACGGAAGAATTCTCCTCGAAAGAAACTCCAGGAAGCAGCAACAGCTAACAAATTGATCAAAACTGATTTAACCAATATAATGGAACAAGAAATTAGAATAATACTCATAAAATTAATCGCTGGGCTTGAAAAAGGCTATGAAACTTGAAATCGGCCACAAGAAAAAGTCTGGAAAACCTCCAAAAGCATGGAAGTTAAAGAACACCCTACTAAAGAATGAATGGGTCAACCAGGCAATTAGAGAAGAAATTAAAAAATACATGGAAACAAATGAAAATGAAAATACAACAATCCAAACGCTTTGGGATGCAGCAAAGGCAGTCCTGAGAGGAAAATACATTGCAATCCAGGCCTATCTCAAGAAACAAGAAAAATCCCAAATACAAAATCTAACAGCACACCTAAAGGAAACAGAAGCAGAACATCAAAGACATCCCAAACCCAGCAGAAGAAGAGAAGTAATAAAGATCAGAGCAGAAATAAACAATATAGAATCTAAAACAACAGTAGAGCAGATCAATGAAACCAAGAGTTGGTTTTTTTGAAAAAATAAACAAAATTGATAAACCTCTAGCCAGGCTTCTCAAAAAGAAAAGGAAGAGGAACCAAATAGGTGAAATCATGAATAAAAAATGGAATTATTACAACCAGTCCCTCAGAAATACAGGCAATTTGGGGCGCCTGGGTGGCGCAGTCGGTTGAGCGTCCGACTTCAGCCAGGTCACGATCTCGCGGTCCGTGAGTTCGAGCCCCGCGTCGGGCTCTGGGCTGATGGCTCGGAGCCTGGAGCCTGTTTCCGATTCTGTGTCTCCCTCTCTCTCTGCCCCTCCCCCGTTCATGCTCTGTCGCTCTCTGTCCCAAAAATAAATAAAAAAACGTTGAAAAAAAAATTTTTTTAAAGAAATACAGGCAATTATCAGGGAACACTATGAAAAGTTTTATGCCAACAAACTGGACAACCTGGAAGAAATGGACATACTCCAAAGCACCCACACACTTCCAAAACTCAAACAGGAAGAAATAGAAAATTTGAACAGACCCATAACCAGTGAAGAAATTGAATCAGTTATCAAAAATCTCCCAACAAATAAGAGGCCAGGACCAGATGGCTTCCCTGGGGAATTCTACCAGACATTTAAAGAAGAGATAATACCTATCCTTCTCAAGCTGTTCCAAAAAACAGAAAGGGAAGGAAAACTTCCAGACTCATTCTATGAAGCCAGCATTACTTTGGTTCCCAAACGAGACAGAGACCCAGCAAAAAAAGAGAACTATGGGCCAATATCCCTGATGAATATGGATGCAAAAATTCTCAACAAGATATGAGCAAATCGAATTCAACAGCATATAAAAAGAATTATTCACCCTGATCAAGTGGGATTCATTCCTGGGATGCAGGGCTGGTTCAATATTCACAAATCAATGTGATACATCACATTAATAAAAGAAAAGATAAGAACCATATGATCCTGTCAATTGATGCAGAAAAAGCATTTGACAAAATTCAGCATCCTTTCTTAATAAAAACCTTCGAGAAAGCTGGGATAGAAGGAACATACTTAAACACCATAAAAGCCATTTATGAAAAGCCCACAGCTAATATCATCCTCAATGGGGAAAAACTGAGAGCTTTCCCCGAGATCAGGAACACAACAGGGATGTCCACTCTTACCGCTGTTGTTTAACATTGTGTTGGAAGTGCTAGCTTCAGCAATCAGACAACAAAAGGAAATCAAAGGCATCAAAATTGGCAAAGATGAAGTTGAGCTTTCACTTTTTGCAGATGACATGATACTATACATGGAAAACCCGACAGACTCCACCAAAAGTCTGCTAGAACTGGTATATGAATTCAGCAAACTTGCAGGATACAAAATTAATGTACAGAAATCAGTTGCATCCTTATACACTAATAATGAAACAACAGAAAGACAAATAAAGAAACTGATCCCATTCACAACTGCACCAAGAATCATAAAATAGCTAGGAATAAACCTAACCAAACATGTAAAAGATCTGTATGCTGAAAACTATAGAAAGCTTATGAAGGAAATTGAAGAAGATACGAAGAAATGGAAAAACATTCCATGCTCATGGATTGGAAGAATAAATATTGTTAAAATGTCAATACTACCCAAAGCTACCTACACATTCAATGCAATCCCAATCAAAATTGCACCAGCATTCTTCTCAAAGCTAGAACAAGCAATCCTAAATTTTGTATGGAACCACAAAAGACCCCGAATAGCCAAAGTAATTTTGAAGAAGAAGACCAAAGCAGGAGGCATCACAATCCCAGACTTTCGCCTCTACTACAAAGCTGTAATCATCAAGACAGCATGGTATTGGCACAAAAACAGACACATAAACCAATGGAATAGAACAGGGACTCCAGAATTGGACCCACAAAAGTATGGCCAACTAATCTCTGACAAAGTAGGAAAGAGTATCCAATGGAAAAAAGACAGTCTCTTTAACAAATGGTGCTGGGAGAACTGGACAGCAACATGCAGAAGAATGAAAGTAGACCACTTTCTTACACCATTCACAAAAAATAAACTCAAAATGGATAAAGGACCTGAATGTGAGACAGGAAACCTTCAAAACTGTAGAGGAGAAAGCAAGAATAAAACCTCCCTGACCTCAGCTGCAGCAATTTCTTACTTGACTCATCTCCAAAGGGAAGGGAATTAAAGGCAAAAATGAACTACTGGGACCTCATGAAGATAAATAGCTTCTGCACTGCAAAGGAAACAATCAACAAAACCGAAAGGCAACCAACAGAATGGGAAAAGATATTTGCAAATGACATATCAGACAAAGGGCTAGTATCCAAAATCTATAAAGAACTCACCAAACTCCACACCTGAAAAACAAATAATCCAGTGAAGAAATGGGCAGAAAACATGAATAGACACTTCTCTAAAGAAGACATCCAGATGGCCAACAGGCACATGAAAGGATGCTCAACGTCGCTCCTCATCAGGGAAATACAAATCAAAACCACACTCACATACCACCTCACGCCAGTCAGAGTGGCTAAAATGAACAAATCAGGAGACTATAGATGCTGGAGAGGAGGTGGAGAAACGGGGACCCTCTTGCACTGTTGGTGGGAATGCAAACTGGTGCAGCCACTCTGGAAAACAGTGTGGAGGGTCCTCAAAAAATTAAAAAGAGATCTACCCTATGACCCAGCAATAGCACTGCTAGGAATTTACCCAAGGGATACAGGAGGGCTGATGCATAGGGGCATTTGTACCCCAATGTTTATAGCAGCACTCTCAACAATAGCCAAATTATGGAAAGAGCCTAAATGTCCATCAACTGATGAATGGATAAAGAAATTGTGGTTTATATACACAATGGAAGACTACTTGGCAATGAGAAAGAATGAAATCTGGGTTTTGTAGCAATGTGGATGGAACAGGAGAGCGTTATGCTAAGTGAAATAAATCAGACAGAGAAAGATAGATACCATATGTTTTCATTCTTATGTGGATCCTGAGAAACTTAACAGAAGACCATGGGGGCGGGGAAGGAAAAAAAAAAGTTAGAGAGGGAGACAGCGAAACCATAAGAGACTCTTAAAGACTGAGAATAAACTGAAGGTTGATGGGGGGGGGGGGTGGGAGGGAGGCGAAAGTGGATGATGGGCATTTAGGAGGGCAGCTGTTGGGATGAGCACTGGGTGTTGTATGGAAACCAATTTGCCAATAAATTTCATATTAAAAAACAGGAAATCAATTAATATAATCCATCACAGCAACAGGCTAGGGAAGAAAAATCACATGATCATACCAATAGGTGCAGAAAAAAACATTTGACAAAATCCAACACAAATTCATAACAAAACCTCTCAGTAAACTAGGATAAAAGAGTAACTTCTTCAATGTGATAAGGAACATGTACAAAAAAAGTATGATGTAGCTAACATCATACTTAAATTTGATTCCTCAATAAGATTGGGAACAGGGAAAGAATGTGTCTTTTCACCACTCCTTTTTTTTTTTTTTAATATTTATTTATTTATTTATTTTGAGAGAGAATGTACACATGCAAGTGGGTCAGGGAAAGAGAGAAAGAGAGAGATTCCCAAACAGGCTCTGTGCCGTCAGCACAGTGCCCAATGTGGGGCTCAAACTCATGAAATGTGAGAATCACTTGAGCTAAAATCAAGAGTCAGATGCTTACCCAACTGAGCCACCCAGGTGCTCCCACCACTCCTTTTCAATAGCACAATGGAAGTGCCAGCTAATGCAATGAGACAAAAAGAGAAGAGGAGGGGAGGGAAGGGGAGGGGAGGGGAGGGGAGGGGAGGGGAGGGGAGGGGAGGGAAGGGAAGGGAAGGGAAGGGAAGGGAAGGGAAGGGAAGGGAAGAGAAGAGAAGAGAAGAGAAGAGAAGAGAAGAGAAGAGAAGAGAAGAGAAGAGAATAAAACTGTCCTTCAAAATTTTTTTTAACATTTATTTATTTTTGAGAAAGAGAGAGACAGAGCATGAACGGGGGAGGGTCAGAGAGAGGGAGACACAGAATCTGAAACAGGCTCCAGGCTCTGAGCTGTCAGCACAGAGCCCGATGCGGGGCTCGAACTCACAGACCGCGAGATCATGACCTGAGCCGAAGTCGGCCGCTCAACCGACTGAGCCACCCAGGCACCCCTAAAACTGTCCTTCTTCATAGATGATATGACTGTCTGTAGAAAATTCCAAGTGAACTGACCCAAAAAACCCTCCTGGAATTAATAAGCAATTTTAGCATAGTTGCAGGATATAAGGGTGACATATAAAAGTCAATCACTTTCCTAACAAATTTGAAATAAAAATTTGAATTTGAAATAAAAACCCATTACCAATTACATTAGTATTCCCCCAAATAAAATACTTAGATATAAAATCTAACAAAATATATATAAGAATTTACATAAAGAAGACCAAAAATTCCTGATGAACAAAATCAAAGAACTGATGAATGGAGAGATATTTCATGTTCATAGACAGGAAGACCAATATCGTCAAAATGTCTATTCTTCCCAACTTGACCTATAGATTCAATGCAATCCCAATCAAAATCCCAGCAAGTTATTTTGTGGATACTGACAAACCAATTCTACAGTTTATACAGAGAGACAAAAGACCCAAAATAGCACACAATACTGAAGAAGAACAAAGTTGGAAGACTGATTTACCCAACTTCAAGAATTACTGTAGAGCTGCAGCAAGTAAGACAAAGTTTTATTGGCCAAAAGAATAGGCAAAAAAAAAAAAAAAAAGATCAATGGAACAGAAAAAAAGAGTATACAGAAAGAGAGCCATTTAAATATGGTCAACAGATCTTTGACACAGGAGCAAAGGCAATACAATGGAGCAAAGATAGTTTCTTCAACAAATGGTGCTGGAGCAAGTGGACATCCACATGCAAAAAAAAAAAAAAAGAATGCATCTAGACACCAACTTTCCACTGTTCCCCAAAATTAACTCAAATGGATCATAGATCTAAACATAAAATGTGTAAGTGCAAAATTCCTAGAAAATAACACAAGAGGAAATCTAGATGACTTTGGGCATGGCGATGACTCTTTGGATACGACAACAAAGGCACAACCCAGGAAAGAAATAATTGATAAACTACACTTCATAAAAATTAAAAACTGTTCTGTGAAAGACCCAGTCAAGAGAATAAGAAGACAAGCTGAAGACTGGGGCAAAATATTTGCAAAAGGCAGGCTCAATAAAGCACTGTAATTCAAAATACAAAGAACTCTTAAAACTCAACAACAAGAAAACAAACACCTTCATTAAATGGGCAGAAGTTCTGAACAGATAGATACACCACCAAAGAAGATATAATGAGAATAAGCATATGAAAGGATGCTCATTATCATTTGTCATGGGATTGCAAATTAAAACAAGATACCACCACCCACCTATGAGAATGGCCAAAATCCACTGATAACTGATTAACACCAAATGCTGACAAAAATAATGGAACAACAGAACACGCATTCATTGCTGGTGGGAACGCAAAAGGATACACGTGGTTTGGAAGGCCGTGTGGTGATTTCTTATGAAACTAAACATGTTCTCATCATAAGAACCAGCAATTGCCCTACTTAATATTCACCCAAATGATTTGAAAACTTATGTCCACACAAAAACCTGTGAACAGATGTTGACAGCGGCTTTATCAACAACGGCCAAAACTTGGAAGCGATCCACATGTCTGTGAGTAGGTGAACAGATAAACTGTGGCCCATTGAGGCAACGGTGTAATATTCAGCACTACAAAGATGTGAGCTATCAAGTCACGAAATGAGACTTAAATACCTGCTACTAAGTGAAAGAAGCCAGTCTGAAAGGCTGCATACTGTAAGATTCTAACCATAAAGCATTGTGGAAAAGACAAAACTATAGAGAAAATACAAAGCTGCCAGGGGTTGAGTGTGGGGGAGAGGATGAATAGGGTTACAGGGAATTTTTAGAGTAGAAACTATCATGCATGACACTATAATGGGAGATATAGGCCATAATACATTTTTTAAATCCATAAAATATACAACACCAAGAATGAACTCGAACATAAAGTATGGACTTGGGTGATAATGACATGTCAATGTAGGTTAATCAACTGTAATAAACGTCCAATCCGATGCATGATGTAGACAGTGGGAAAGGTTGCGTACGCATGGGGACAGAAGTGTAGGGCAAGTCTATTTTGTGCTCACTTTTGCTATGAGCCTAAAATGCTATGAAAAGTAAACCCTCTTTTTTAAAACAACGTGAACTGAAAACTCTTCATTCTGTAAGACTCCATAGTTTGCCATCTTGAGACCAACGTACAGTTATAAAATTATATAGTTATTCTCCTAGAGTGTTCTCATGGCAAAGGAAAATACTCATCTGCATCACTTAATTTAATATTTGAATGAGCAACTACTATGCACCAAGCACTATCCTAGGCACAGTGAACAAAACAAGGTCCCTGCTCTCACGAAGGTTACATTTGGTTGGGGAAGACACATAATGGGTAAGTAAACAAGAAATTCAGATACGAGGTGCTATGAAGAAAATACAGGATAATTTAAGAAGCGTAAGGGTCGGTGGGGGTACACGGGAATAATGTACTCCTCTATACAGAACTACCGCTGGGGACAGTTAAGGTGACTCAAGAGCTGAATAATGAGGAGCCTGGCAATGCCAACATGTGGGACGAGAGCATTCCAAGCAGAAGAACGAGCTGAGGCCGAGGCACCAAAGTGGGAATGAGCTCGCTGTACTCGAGACAGTACCATGGTGCTCAGCACGGAAGCAGAAGTTCAACAACTAAAGGGGGTCTCTGATGGTCATGGCCAGAATTTGAGGTCTAATTCCAGATACGATGGGAAACCATTAGAAACTTTTATGCAGGGAAGAAATGTGGTCCAAGTCTGAGGAGACCACCCTGGCAGCTTGTTGGGAAAGGGAGAGGACCGAAAGGGGCAGGCTTTGAAGCAGGAAGACGAGCAGGGAAACTGCCACCATAACCCACGTGGGAGCTGACAGTGACTCGGACCACGGTGGCAGAGGGGGACATGGTGAGTAGTGACCGGATTCAGAATGTTTTAGAGAAAACCCAGAAGACCGGACAGTGGATTGGGTAAGGAAAGCAGGGGAGAGAGCAAAATTAAGAGCAATTTTAGGGGTTTTCACAGAAAAAAAGGAAGATGAGTAGGTCACAAGACATTCAGATGTTGTGTAAACAATATTACAAAATGCAATGAAGGCTGAATGACCAGTCTCCTTTCCAGTTTGGCCCCTCTAAGGCCTCTGGCTAAGGACGCACCTGAGAATTTCTGGTTAACCTGGACTATTTTGCCTAAAGGGAGTTTCAGAATCAAAAGAACAAAACAAAACAAACAGCAGAGGTTAGAGGAGGTTCCCTAGGCCAGATTCCCATAAAAGGGTGAAATGCATAAATGCCCCTCTCGTCTACCCAAACAGAAGCCTCATTGCTCCTATGCTATTAACACTAGCATTCACGAACCTAAAGAAAGAGAAAACATCTTAATGAGCATTTGTTAAGTGGTTTTGTTCCACTGAAGGGCAACTAGTCTGATGCAGGCCAAGTGACAAACGTAATGTTAGAAGTAATACTCTGAGGCCTGTACCTTTTTGCAAATCCTTGGCAACTTCCTAATCAAACAACCCTTCTGAAATGCTCCCAACTGTCCCTAATCCTTTATGGCTTCTAGGAAGAACCCTGTAATTTTCACCAAAGAGCTTCTAATTTATCTAAACCTCGAAGTCTGTAAAAGTGGCTCCAACTTCATGGTCTATACACCTTAAAGGATATACTAAAGACCATTCTTGGCTTTAAAGAAGACGACTCCTCATAATTTTTAAAAAGAAAACATGAAAGAATGTCTCTTTGCCAGCGCTGTTTCAGGATACAGCTAAAAAACTGATGCTATATTCAAGTGGAATCAGAGTTTGTAGAATTTAGTCAACAAAACAAACAGAAAAGAAGCTCTCGCTCTTCTCTGGCTAAATGCTGCGTGCTCTGTCAGTGGGTCAGGAGAGCTCTGGACATTCACTGTAGCATGAAATCTCATCTCATATATAAAAGACCACAGATGCAAAGGCATAATTTCCACTAGGGTGACCGATTCGTGCCCAGGACTTTGCCAGAAATCCCACCTGCTGAGATCCCCTCCCGCACAGACAAACTGGGACGGTTGGTCATCTTAAATCTAACCCAGCCCTGACTTCCTCGGTTTGGTTGACCAGTGTGTTATCGGGGCTATTTCATCCCAAATTTCTTAAAGTAACAATCAGGAGCTTCACTAAAGGCACACTCCTGAGCTAAACAGGCCCAATACTGAAATCCAATCTTCCCAGCTTCACGCAGTCACTGAAGCTTTTCATTCTTACTCACCTGTCCATTCTCATCGCTCAATCTTAATATTTATGACCTTATTTTTCCTAGACATGGGGACATCCATGACTGAGAACATATTCAGAATTTAATAGCCAGCAAAGCGGGGGAGGGGAAGCTTCCTGGCAAGATGTCGGTACAGACCCGGGCCTCTCGATCTGCCCCATTCCTAGATTCCCCAAGGAGACGATCAGGGCACTATTCAATGAGGTAAAAACTTTGGTCAGCACTAAATATAAGAGGAAGGTGCTCAGTATGCCAGAAATTGCAAGGGTCTGTGCTGGATACGTTTAGGCGGGATGAGACTAAATAAAGAAGAGGCAGAGAGGGCGACCCGTGAGTGTCTACTTGGAAAGAGCAGCGTCTTGGTCAATCTGGCAAGTGAATCCCAAGGGCAACGCTCACCCTCAAACTCAAAACAACAGGAAGGTACGATGGGCTACAGGGCACCGAGAGGGCAGGCCGCTTGCCTCCTGTGGGGCAGCCTTAAATGCACACAACCCGTGCTTCTCGCAGCCCCCAGAACACGTTGCTGGGACAAGCTGCCACTTTGAGGAGAAGGCCAGGCATCGGTGGGGTAAGAAATTGTACAGAGTGGGTTTGCCGAGCACAGGTGAAAAGGGGTCATGGTTTGCCCAGACTGCAAAGCATCCACACCACAAAGAGACAAAAATGAGGCGCTTAGGACGCTCTAGTTAATGAAATCTCTTATCTGGCCATGTAGGGTACATTTTCTTGCTCTTTTCAAATGAAGGACTTGGCCGGGAATGTACACCCAGTTTTTCAGAAACAACTGCAACGCCAGTTTGCCTAGGAGCTAGGGCCTGTTCTGCTTCGGTGAGGAGAAACAGACCTGCAAAAATCACTAGGCTCATGTGAAAACACTGCAGTTCAAAGGGAAGGAACCACTTTGAAACTGTCTCTGCTGCAAAGGTCTGACTCAAACCGATAGGACAATTTTTTTTTCATAAAATTCTCAATATTTTAAGAAGACACTTGATTCAAGAAGGCACTGTATCTGTAAAAAATGGGGCAAACAGACATGAAGAGGGCACAGTGTGAGGGCAGGAAAGATTGCCTGGAGCTGATTTTTTTTTAATAGTATTACTTCATTTAAAATGATGGAAGATGGAATGAACAGCAGAACACATGCTACAAACAACTCAAATTATTGAAGGGGAGGAGGGGACTCAAAACATTCTCCTAAACCTGGAGGGAAAATGAAAATTAGTGACAGAAGAGATAAGAAATGAAGGATGAATTCCGGAAGCCACAATATATATAACAGGAATCCTAGAAAGAAAGCAGAAAAGGGACAGATGAAAGAACAATCAAAGAACAGAAGAATATTTTCCAAAATTGTGAAAGAGCCT